>NC_056732.1:51995218-52017559 GCF_019279795.1 Protopterus annectens
GGAATAGTGATGATGTATGTGAGGGGGCTAGGAAGGGAAATATAACAAAAGAGGACAGATTTCTGAACAAATTTATGAAACTATTTGGTAATGGAAGACATGAATTCAGTAGCAGGAACCTGAACAAGAATTTCTTTTATGCATTATTTATTTATTCCCCAAGGTACATTATGAATCTAGGTCAGACTAGATAGAAATTATAATTCACAGGAACACATGCATTTGATTGAAAGCTTTGTCCCTCCCCATCCAATGTGGATTCAAATCATGCAATGATAAAAATGCACTGCAATGTAAGTATAAATGAGACAAGTGGTGCTTTCCCACCTACCTGTTTAAAAAGATGGAATTCTAAGTAATGGGTAGTGAAAATTTTATTCAAGAGGTATAAATTGAGAAGATGTAGGAAATTTCTTCAGAACGGATAGCTAGTATGGGAATTAAATGAAAATGGAGTTTAAAATATGGTAGAAATAAAAGAGAAAGAGATATGGTTAAATAGTAAAGGGTTATTTAGAGGGGCTCACAAAATGGAGTTCAAAAATATGGTAGAAATAAGAGAGAAAGGAATGTGGTTAAGTAGTAACAGGGGTTATTTAGAGAGGCTGACAAAAGTTAAAATATTGCAGAATATGGGAAGTCTCACAGAACACGGAAAAGGAGCAATTGCAGAATGCTAAACAGAAAATAAGGTATTATCATGATAATATGCATGAGTTTAGAAAGGTTGCTGTTAAGCAACTGTTTTTGATAATAATACCAGAGCACAAAAACTTTTAGCACAATGACTCGTGCAACAGAAAGTAGAAAGGGCTGTCACTATGCTTAGGGAGCCTATAACAAAGGAAGAGAACAAGGGGTCCTGTAAAAGCATTATAAATATTTCTGAAATTCTATGAAAGTCTGCATAAAGCAGAGAAATATGGAAATCAAGAAAAGGTGTAAACGAAAATGTTTCTGAAAGACTTAATTGTGCCAAGATTATTGACAAACAGGGCCCAACAACTAATAGTTAACTCATTACATCAGAGTGATGCCTCCAGGTGCATCTGCAGTTAACTCCTACTGATGGCTCTAGGCATCAAATATTGCTTGTTCATATTTGCATCAATAATTCCAAAACCATGCTATGTACAAGGTTTTAAAAGATTTCATCTTAAAGTTTACACAATGGCAAACTCAACTGCATTAATATTTAACCTCTGTCTAATAAGTAAAAGAGCTATTAACTGTTATTTTTATTATATTAATTTATATAGATATAATTCTCATATTTTGCTAAATATCTCAACAGCCAAGTAACACAGACTGAACTCCTTCAGCTAGATGAATAAAATCCTGTTGACAGTACGTGTGTAACTTAACTGGTTAATGAGATATTACAAATTGTTTACAGAATATTACAAATATAATAGTTACTGTGTTTACTCTGACTTATAAAATTCAGTTTAAGACCTAGAACCTAAAGAAAACTACCACTTTAAAATAGTTTGTGCTGAAGGGTTTGCCACTTATACTTCTTTCATAACTCCTATAGTTCCAGAGATATGAACATTTGTTTGAAATGTAAGGACATAATTTGATTATATCAAAAGGCTTAGGCTCCATCCATCGGAAGTCACAGTGCAAACTTCCTGAGCTCCATTGAAGTCAATGAGTTATGATAGGAGTAGATGAGATAAAAATAGTGATGTATAATCAATCTTCAAGAAATATCCAGGATCAGATGGTATTCCTGTGGAAATTTGGAAGATGGGAAGAAAGAAAGTGATAATGATTTTGGAAACTTTTTTAACATTATTTTAAAAGGAGGGGAAAGACCAACATCTTGGAAGAAAGCTGTGATGACTGCACTACATAAAGATAGTAAAGATCCATCAGTCCCAGCTAGATATAGACAAATTTCAATTTTAAACAATGATTATAAAGCCCTTACATCTATACTAGCTAAAGGAATGGCAGAAGTGTTGCCAAAGCTGATAGATATGAAGCAATGTGTTTTTGTAGCTGTCGTTTGCGAAGGCAAACCTTTGACAACATTTATAGAATGATGATGATCTAGGAGGAGGAAGAATGTAAGAAAATGGATCTGTGGTTACTGGGTCTTGATGCAGAGAAAGCATTCTGTAGAATAAGATGGGATTGTATGAGTAGGACAATGGAAGCATTTGTATTCCCTGATACAAAAATAAGGTTAATTAGGAAGATATAATGAAGGATCAGAGACAAGACTTAAAAGTGGGAGGGTTCCTCCATGTAAGTTGTTTGTGAACAGAAGAACCAGGCAGGGACGGCCTCATTCTCCTTTATTAACTTTATCTATGTAGACCCAATGGCAAAGAAAATAAAGGACTCAGAAATACAAAACAAATAATTCCACTCTATAGTGGTCAACATAAAACTAATTCTTCTTCTTCTTCTTTCGGCTTTTTCCCGGTTAGGGGTCGCCACAGCGGATCGCCTTGTCCGCACATTGAATGGCAGAGGAGTTTTACGGTGTCGAGTTGCCAGCCCGGCGCCCAGCCCGGCGCCCAACCTTCCACAGAAGGCACACTCACACCTAGGGCCAATTTAGAGTGTCCAATCCACCTGCAGCATGTCTTTGGGATGTGGGAGGAAACCGGAGCACCCGGAGGAAACCCACGCGACCACAGGGAGGACATGCAGGGTCAACATAAAACTAATAAAAAGAAAAAAAACACTGTCATGGCATGTAGTAGAAGGACCAAGAACAGGATTTAGCATATCACAAGTTTATTCTTCGCTTTAGTCTTAACAAAAACTGACCATCAGAATGAACACCAATTGAGAAAAAACACACATATATAAAATCCTAATAACCAATAAAAAAAACACAATTCAATCACATGCTTATTAATCCTAATAAAACAATCAATTTTAATTAATGCTAGTGTATGTTTTTAACCATGTCAAAAGCTTATGTACATATTAAAAAATGTTATTAATATAAACATACCTAAAACTTCCCATCCAGTCACAATTAACAATAGATCCAACCTACAGGTCAAGAATTTTCGTCCTCTTGTCAATAAGAAAACGTTTCAAGTTAATTACTTTGTTTAATCCTGGAGTTATGTCAGCCCCTAGTTTTAATTGCCATAACGTTTCTCTTTTTAATTTTATTCTTGTAGTTGCCATCCCACAAATCTTTAAATACAGGTTCTAAAACAGAAAAAAAGAAATTTCTTGTAAACTTTATATTCTACTGAGTGCTTATAGAGGGAATTCCTGCTATCTCTTTTTTTATAGCATAACTATGCACTCTTATTCTTTCTTTCAAACTTCTAATAGTCATCCCTACATGAAAGGCACTATATCCTGAACAGATACAAATATACATTAGCCCCCAAGAGTTACAATTAACAACCCCAGGTATTGAAATAGTGCTACTAATATGATCTAAATTAATAAAAAGGCCCTTCTAAATTATATCTACACATGTTGCAGTTTTTACATTTGTACATCCCTTTAGTTAAATTAGAAAAATGTGCAGGAGGGATAATTCTAGTAGTGTCATTCTGTAGTAAAGTTTTAATATTAGAGCTATTTTTATATACAACACTAGGAGACCCTTTCCTACAACATTAAACAGTTCCGAATTATCCTCTAGTATACTCCAGGTATCCTTAATAACACTCCTAATCTCTGAACTATCAACTGTTATATCTAAATTACAAACCAAATTATTATTAGTTTTCACAAGGGCTGTGGGAAGACTATTCCTAAGTGAGCTGAAAAGATGTTTTGATATAGGGGTAAACATACTTATTCTTTTATATATAATTTCTTTAGCAATATTATCCACACTATCTTTTCTGCAACCCTTTTCCACAAATAACGATGTGATAAAACTTATTTCATCTTCAAAAACTTTATCACATGTAGTCATACTTGAGGCCCTTATAAATTGTCCTCTAGGTATATTAATTTTCATAAATCTTGGATGATAATGTAAATAATTGTTAGAAAAAATGCTTTTCCTATAAACCTTATCAAAATCATTATTTAAATTATTCCAAGTCAAGGTAACATCTAGAAAATTCACTTTGGTCCCCACTTCACCTACAACAAACTTTGGAAAACCAGAATCCACATTCAACTGATCGACCAATTTCTGGCAATTTTGTATCATCCCTTCTATAACCAAAAAGAGGTCATCTACAAATCTATCATAATAAACTTTATATTTTTCTCTAATAGGACTAAAATGTGACATGTTCCCACCAACCAAGTACAATATTTGCAAAGCAGAGGGCAATGGGAGATCCCATCACTATCCCTTGTTTGTACATTTGATTGGTAAAAATAAAATAGTTATTATCGAAAAGTAATTCCATTAAACTACAACAAAAATTGATATCCTGATTAGAAAACTTAGTGAAGGTATTCAGGTATAACCTCATGTATTCTACCACTTCCTCATAAGGAATAAAGGTAAATAACTGAACTGTCTGCAAACAGCTACAGTTAACTTTGAGTATGTGTTTAACTGTTTGAGCCAATCTTCATTTTCCCCTGGAGAGCACTGTGCTTTGGCTGTAAACAGCCCCCCCCCCCACCACCACACATCTTCCACTTTCTCTTATTCCCTTCTGTTAGCAAATAGTATCCATAACTGATCAATACTGTGTGTTTGTTTATTTAAACTATACCACAGTAGCCTACTGATACAAGGTTATCCTGGTTTTCCACCTGAGAAATTAAGACAAGACTTACAGTTTCAGAGCAGTCCTTGGTCAATTGTGATTGTTCTTAACACATACTTGCCTTGCTTTGTGATTGTTTCCAGCCCCTCATACAAGAACCTAACAGGGTCTCTACCGCTTTGCTCCCAGCCTCTGCCCCTATTCCCCTCCCCAGTGGTCCCACCTTTATTGCACTCAAACCCCTCCCATCTTTCCAGTAGCCAACCACAGCGCTAACCCAACACTACCTCCTCCATATTCCCTCTACTATCACACCTCCTCAACTGACATGTACAAGCATACCTTTCCTTTGCACACTGCATGCACTCTCCTTGCATATCTTACATCCTACCAAAGCTCCATCATTCCCCACTCAACCACTACCACTGTACTACTACTCACACCACCACCCATGTCTCACCCATACTCAGCTCCCCTCCCACCAGCTCAAGAACCATCCCTATGCACCCGCCACATATTCTACCAACTATATTACTCAAACGTAAAGCATCCCTACAACTTAACATAGTAACCCTCCCACCATACCTATTAACCACAGAGAACAATCATACAATTTCCCTTATAAACAAACACATTCAAAAACTGAGAAAACTAATAATCTCATGCATATCAAAACTAGCCCTAAGTGGAGACATCCTCCCCAACCCTGGCCCTACCACCTCCAACCCCAATCCTCATAATCAGACTAGAAATCACAACTTCTCCCATATTGCAGCCAATAGAAAGCCAAGTGACTTCCTTCTACTAAGCCTAAATATTAGAAGTATATCCAACAAGGTCCATGAACTCCATGCCACCATAGACTTATACTCCCCAGATATAGTCGTCCTGACAGAAACCTGGCTAAAACCTCACATTACCAGTGAGCAAATACTCCCTACAGGTTCACGGCATACTAAGAGTAGACCGGCTAAACAAAAAGGAGGTGGTGTAGCTATAATATTTAAACAACATCTAAACATCCAGATCTTAAAATCATCAGCTCCACAAATAGGCAATGAAGAAATAATATATACCAACCTCAAAATTAATCGAAACAAAACCATCAACATAATTGGATGCTACTTCCCACCTGGCCAAAACATCCCTCCACCAGAAAACCTCCTCAGCTGGTCTACCCACCATCTCCCCCAAGAAACTATCATCCTAGGTGATTTCAATATTGACTGGCAATCCTGTTCTGGCAACAATCCAACCCATCATGTACACTTTCATGGCTTCACCCAACTAGTCCAGTCACCAACAAGGATAAATAAAAACTCCAGCAAGCACTCTACCCTGGATTGGATACTAGTCAGTAAGAACCCCCAGTCATATATAACAGGCTGCTTATCAGATAGCCTCAGTGATCACTCCCCAACATTCCTACTCAAAATACCTGTACCAAGCTAAACCTGTCATCTATCGTCAAATACGTAAAAAATAAACTTTAACCCACTCACATTCATCTCATCCCTCAAAGAATGTAACTGGCATGCTCTAACGTACCTCAGGCTAGATGGCGAAGTTGAATCTTTTAATACTACCTTCCTGAACATCCTTAATTACCATGCCCCCATAAGATTTTCCAGAACCAAAGCACAACCCTCCCCATGGCTACAGAAAACCACTAAGTCAGAAATGAAAAACAGGGATAAAGCCTGGGAGCACTGGCAAAACCAAAACCCCACAGCTAGACAGAAATTCCTAGAACTACATAATAGAGTAAAAAAGCTAATAAAACGGGACAAATTCTAATACTACCAGTCTGCCCTAGACTCCTCACAACACAGCCCCAAACAATTCTGGTCCTCCATAAACTCCATCCTCCACCCAGGTAAAGTCAGTACCCCTCCTCCTAACATCCCTCACTCCTCAGAAAATATTGCTACCTCATTCAACACACACTTCACCCAAACCATACTATCACTAGCTAAACAACACAACCCTCCCTCCTCCAACCCACACCTTCAACTAGTAATCTCCCCACTGCCTTTTTCTCCTGTACCTACCTCCAACATAAAAAACTCTTAACTAAACTTAAACCCACCAAATTAGCAGCAGACAACCTCCCAAGTGAATACCTACAAATCGCAGCTGATGCTCTGGCCTACCCAGTATCCATCTTAATTAACCGATCTCTGTCAGAAAGTTACGTTCTCACATAGAATTCCCCTCCACAAAGGTGGACCCTCTGCAGAACTAACCAATTACCGCCCCATAGCTATTCTCTCTCCACTCTCCAAAATACTAGAGAGATGCATACACTCTCAGGTCTCACACTACCTCCTTACTAACAACCTCCTTTCCAGTACTCAGCATGGTTTCCGACCAAACCATAGCACCACCACTACCTTACTCTCCTTTACAAACACTATCCTTCAGCATAAAAACAATGGCTATCTCTCCTCTGCTACTTTCCTAGACCTATCTAAAGCATTTGACATGGTCCCACACAAACAACTTATCTCTGTCCTCAATAACCTATCCTTCTCACAATCAGTCACCAACTGGTTTCAGAGTTACCTGTCTGACCGCCAACAATCCGTTGTATGGCAGAATGACATATCTCCCCAACTACCTGTCTCCATAGGGGTTCCCCAAGGATCCATCCTTGGACCCCTACTTTTCTCCGCTTACACCAATAATCTAGCCTCTGCCACCAACCATGGCACACTCATCCAATACGCAGATGACTCTACCATCATCTGCTCAGCCCAGTCCCTACCCAAATTGCAAAAAGACACACAGGAAGCCTTTTCCTCTGTTGAAACATGGTTATCCAATGCCCAATTAATACTCAACCCAAACAAAACTAAACTACTCATCTTCCAACCCACCAAACATACTCAAAACAACTCTCACTTTAACATCACAGCAAAAGACAACACCACTATATACCCAACTGAACACACCAAATTGCTAGGAGTGGAAATAGACAATAAACTAAAATTTGACATTCACATATCCATGACCATAAAAAGTCCACAAAAACTAGGAGCATTATACAGAAATAAACAATTTCTCACCAAAGCAGCAAAGATTTCAATAGCAAATTCCCACCTTATCTCCACCCTACTTTATGCCTCTCCAGTATATACCAACCTAAGGCAATGTGATCTAAACAAGCTAGAGACCTGTTAAAACAAAATAGTAAAATTCGCCACAGGGGCATTGTACCATAGTCACCACTGTCTCTCACTTGCTGAACTGGGCTGGCTTGAACTCCCTCACCTCCTTCAGTGGTATCAACTCTCACTCACCCACAAACTAGTAAACCATCCACTAAATGTCCCATCCCTCCTGAATCTACTCCAACCCTATCGCACCACCAGACCACTAAGATCCAGCAACAAAAATCACTTGCAGATCATTAAAGCCAATAACTCTGCTGGTGAAGCACTATTCTCTTGCACCATTGCCAAATTATGGAACTCACTCCCACCCACAATTACCTCCGTACCATCATGCACCAACTTCAAAACTTTATTAAAAGCACCTAAAACATGCTGGCTATGCCCTTGCAACTCCCACTCTAATATCATCCACCCCATCCAACTACTACCTTTCTTTCACCTCCACTAACTACCTTGATGATAGCAAGCTCAGATGCTCATAAGCCTAGTACTTATTATACAGCAGGAACTTCTCATTGTTACATTTGTTAATGCCTGTTATGTACTTCACAGATAAAGATTCTAGTTGTCTGCTGATGTACTATGTTCTTCATCTGTAAATATGTTGTAAGTAATTTCTATGTTAAATTGTTAATCACTATGTAATCCAATGTAACTACTGTCTGTTTATTTTACTGTGAGCTTTTCTCCCCGGGCCTCCGCTGAAAATGGACCCACGTCCAGTCGGACACTCCCGGTCAACAAATTTAAATAAATAAATAAATAAAATAGGGAACAAATATTAACAGTCATTAAACAATTTCTTTCAGGTTTGAAGTAATAATTTTCTTTAAAATTTCTAAACTTGCCCAAAAAATGTCAAGAATCCTGTATAAAGGAACTTAACTCCTGCATAATGGGCTTCAATATGGTATCAAAATAAAGAGAAATTCCTTCCGTAGCATAATTAGGGGCAGACACAATGGGTCTAAAAGGTGTGTTAATCGGGTTTTTGTGGATCTTTGGTATTCGAAACAGTGCCTATAACAGGATTTTCAACTAACAAGAAATTATACAATGCTAAATCTAACATTCCTTCCACTAAACAGTCATAAAGAAAACATTCTATTTTCTTAAAGCAGCCAATTACTTCAACTTTTGTTGCTAAAGAATATTCCCTATCATCACTTAACATTTTTTCCACTTCAAAAATGTAGCACTTTGATCCATAAACCACAAGGCCCCCACCTTTATATACCTTCATAAACCTTAAGTCTTATTATTCATCAAATCTCTTAAAGCAGTTTTCATATTATAACTACATACATTCTTCTTTTGCTTCAACAAAGTTCTTATTTTACTAACACAAGTCTTTTCAAAAACTTTAAGGGTGCTGCTAAGTACAGGATTAAAAAAATGACAGCTTCATAAATCTAGAACACTTTCAATTTACATCCTTTAATATAAACTTTAAATTCATTTTTCTAGTATATTGTTTTAGATTTAACGAAGTCCTAGAAATGTCCACTCTACGTGAAGGGATAAAATTCAAGCCTAACTTTAATAAAGCTACCTGTTAATCATTCAGTTCAGTACTAGATAAATTGAAAATATTTGTTGAAACACTCACTGGGTGTCCATATACGAGTCAGACTTCTGTCTCTCTGAAAAATTTGTAAACCCTTTGTGCACCCACAAAAAGAAGATTTAGGTTTCGCTCCCGATTTTTAACTGCAGTCTTCAGTATTAGATGGACAATAAGGTAATTCCACGGCCTCTTGATTAGATTCATCTTTCAGCCTATGACCATCAGTAATTTCAGGTCGAGAAGGAGGTTGCTTCTGGGCAAGTGACATCTTCATCTACACTTCCTGTACGAGCCAGTCCCATATCATTAGTTGGTTTTGAATACACTCGTGATGATTTAGCGGGATTTTTAAAGGAATGCAAACTCTTAGTAATAGAAACTTTCTATTCCTTTTATTTAAGAAATCAAAATGTAAATAAGCAATATTATTTACTCTCATATGCTAATGTGTCCCTTTGCAATTTCTTGCCTTTTCTTAGTATAATTGTTTTTTTTTCAAAACACTCAATGTTCTTCAAGACATTATCATACTCTATTTGCATGTCCAGAAATTCAAGCAAAACCTGCCAGATCTCTTGATCTAGTTTAAGTACTTTATCTTTGATGACCTTCAACACACCAAAGTTGTTCTTAATTAAAAGCTTCAGAAACACTATTCCAGCCTGATTAAAAAAGTCCATAAGCGCAGTAAAAAATGGGTCAGAACTGGTCATGCCATTTGGACATTTAAAGAAAAGCCGTACTTTCAGGCACTATTCTCAATTCTATACAGCATTCAAAATATTTATTTTCTATTACAAGAGCCTTGTTCTTCTTTAGGCTCTTTTCCAGTTCACTAAACAGTCCTTTAATCTCTGCTTTAGAAGAATTTGCCTTTGGTGCTCCATCAGCATCTTTAAAAGAGTCCCATTGGTGATTCAATATGGAATGAACATCCTTACAGGAATCATGATGACAATACTGATGGGGCCCAGTAGAAGAAAAAGCTTCAATTACAGTCCGCCCCTCGTCTTCCGAACTTTCAGTCTCAAACCAAAAGTGATCTTTGGACTTTTTGGAGTTTTTAATTCGATTAAGAGTCTTCTGCATTTCTACGACTGTTTCAAGCAGTACTTGTAAAATATTTTCATTACAACTATCTGGTGTAGGGTGTAAAGTTACATCCAGTAATTAATCTGACCCTCCACTCGCCATCAGGGTGTTATATCAAAAGCAGTAATACAAAACAAATAATTCCACCCTATAGCAATGTCTTTTGGCTTTTCCAAGTTAGTGGTCACTACAGCGGATCACCGGTCCACTGTTGATTGGCAGTGGATTTTTTACGGTGTCGAATTGCCAGCCCGGCTCCCAACCTTCAAAGAAGGCACAAAGACACACACTCACACACCTACCTGCATGTCTTTAAGGCTCAACTGATTGCAGGGAGGACATGCAAACTCCACAAAGAAGGTGCTCCAGCCGAGAATTGAACTGAAGAACCTCTTGCTGTGAGACAACAACGCTAACTGCTGCACCACCACACCCTATAGTGGTCGAAATAAAACCAATAAAAAAGAAAATTCTTGACCTATAGATTGGATATATTGTTAATTGTGAAGGGATAGGAATTTTTAGGTACATTTATAATAACGTTTTTTAATATGTGCATAGGCTTTTGACATGGTTAAAAACACACACTAACATCAATTAGAACTGATCGTTTTATTAGGATTAATAGGCATGTGACTGAATTGTGTTTTTTATTGGTCGTTAGGTTTTTATATGTGTGTTTTTTCAATTGTTCATTCTGATGAAGTCAGTTTTTGTTAAGACGAAAGCGAAGAATAAACTTGTGATATGCTAAATCCTACTTCTGGTCCTTCTACTGACTGCATTTGGTCCTTCTACTGCCTGCTGTGAGACAGAGACTCAAATGCAAGCATATAACTGATACGGTCTGCAAAATTCAAAGTACTCTAACACTTGTTTGCTTTATGGACATCTTGATCTTAAAGAATATGCATTCTCTATTATTCTGCCTTATTCATACGATGAATATTCTCAATCTACCTCAAGCTGCAGTATGATGTTTAATTATTGTTCACTTTATACTTATGTGGAGCTTTACTCCCTAGGCCTCTGCTGAAAAAGGACTTGTGTCCAATCCGATGTTCCTGGTACAAAAATGTAAAATAAAAATAAATAAAATAACTAAATGGCAATCAAGAAAAGTTGTCTTTATCTGTAGAGATTATTATTTTGCACTTGATAAATCCTGAAAAGGACATTGCAGTGTTGTCGAACATTTTGACAGTTTCAAGTCTTCTCATGATATAAAATTAATTAAGAAAAACAGGTCACAGCAGTAAATTCTATACCCACACATGAATCGATTCAGCACTACCCATACTTATGGGACATAACAAGATGAAGTATTTAGGAGTATGGATTAAAAAGTCCTTTGGCTTTGGCAGTTAAGGTTATGAGGGAAGAGTCTAAACAAAAGATGATATAAAAACTGAAAAACTAGAAGCTCTTGATTATAGATATGGATAGCAAGATAGAACCAGTGAAAATGTTTGCAGTTCCTTAAGTTTTATATACAAGTCTGGCATATTTTTATCAACCACAGAAGTTGCAGACAATAAAGAGTTGAAAGAATTAACCTGAGAGGGAAATAGGCCAAGAGTCACATGGGATAAGTTGATCTTTCCAATACACCAAGGTGGTTTAGGATTACCTGATTTGACGAGAGATTTTAGAGCTACACAGTTAAGGCTCAAATACAAAACACACGCAGGAGCTGCTATGACAGAATCCCTTTTAACCCATATCCATAAATACTTCATTTTATCATGTTCCCATAAATATGGGTATAGATGAACCAATTCATGTGTAGATATATCATTTACAGCTATAGCCTTTTTGCCTATTAATTTTATATCCCGAAAGGGCATAAAACTGTCTCATAATATTTCACAATACTGACTTCCAAGACAGCTGCACATGGAGAAACAGCTTAATTTCAGCTCTCCCACTGTGAAAACAGAAACTCAGAAGAAAGAGCCAGTGATTCCTAATTTGGCAAAACTTTCAGTAACTGGCTAGTAAGTGCACTGCCTGAATGCCAGCAAAACAGAAATCCAGAAAACCTGAAGGAAAATGAATCACAAAAGGTGAGGAAAAAAAATACTGACTGGGAAGAATTATGGAGCTGTTAGGCAAAATGCAGTGCAAGCTCCAGCTTTGGTGCAAAACATGACTTCCAGTAAACTAAAAGAAAAATAAGTCAAATGTACTCACAGCTGATTAAAATAAACAAAACACTGGAGTAAATCAACTCAAATAACAAAAGGCTGGAAAACATGGGAGAAGCTTTAAACAGATATTCAGATGAGGTGATAAAACTGCAAAAATCAGAGGATGAAATGAAGAAAAAGCTGGCTGAATATGAGACTGCTCAAGAAGAGATGTTCAAAAAAATAATAGAATCAGAGGACAGAGCACATAGGGAAAACCTGAGATTTTCTGCTGTTCCAGAGAAGCTGGAAGGAAAAGACTGTATTAATTTTATGAAAGCACAGATAAACAACTGGAATGGTATTCTACAGCAGGAGTTCTTAACTGAAAGGGCGCATTCTGTATATGGTCCAAACCTGGCCATAAGAAAGCAACCTAGACCTTTAACAGTAAAGATGCAATGCTACCAACAGAAGTTTATTCTGACAAAACTGTGGCAGAAGGGCAAAGTACTAAAAGTGGGAGGCAGCAGTGTTTGTGGAAAATTATTACTCACTATACACCAGGCAAAACAGAAGTAAATTTATTCCACTAATCAGGGAATGTTAAGAAGCAGGCGTGAGATTCAAACTGTTATATTCAGCTATCTTCAGAATATTCTTTTCTGGAAAGTTTGCTGTTAACCAATTTTTTTTTTTATAATAACCCTACAGCTCAAAAACTTCCAGCACAACTCTGGCGACAGAAAATAAAAAGGGTTGTCGCCAAGCTTAGGGAACCTAGAATAAGGAAAATAAGAGATCCTGCAGAAGTATTAGAAATATTGCAGAAAGTCTGTATAAAAGCAGAGAAATATGGAAAGCAAGAAAAGGCACAGATGGAAATGTTTATGGTATAATTAAATATACCAAGGTTAGAGGCAGATGAGGCTAAATTACCAACAGGACAGGAGGAAATGAGATAAAAATGGTGATGTATAACCATTCTACAGTAAAGTCCTCAAGAACAGATGGCATTCTTGTGAAGTTTGGAAGCTAGGAGGAAAAAAAACTGACAGATCTGGAAGGTTTTTGTTTAACAGTATTTTAAGAGAAGAATTACCAACATCCTGGAAGAACGTGTTGAGAGCTGCAATACCTAATAAGGGTAAAGTTCCATCTGATCCAGCTTCATGCAGGCCCATTTCAATAATAAACCATGATTGTAAAGTGTTTATAATATTATAATAATGTCTATAATGGTTAAAAGAATGGCAAAACTGGTGCCAAAATTGATAGATAAGATATGGATCGATGTGGTTTTCTGGAGGGAAGGCAAACATCTGACAAAATTAACAGAACACTGATGATCCAGAGGGAAGCAGAATGTAAGAAAATATCACTGTTGTTGGTGAGTCTTGATGCAGAGAAAGCATTTGACAGAGTAATGCTGGGACTTTAGGAGCATGGCAATGGAAGCATTTACATTCCCTGATAAAATTATAAAGTTGATTAGGAGGATATATGAGAGATTGGAGGTGAAAAATTAAGTGGGTGGGGTCCTCTCTGATAATTTATGCTTGAGTAAAGGAATCAGGCAGGGGTTTCCTCTCTCCCCTTTACATTATATTAAAATCATTGCCATAGAAAATAAGGGACTAATAAAGTCAAGGATATAACTGATATGGTAGTCAAGAAAGCTAGCTTGCAGATGATATTATTTTATATTTGATAAAACCAGAAAAGGGATATTATAGCGTTGTGGAACATTTTGAGACCGTTTCAAATCTTTTTGGGATACAAAATTAAAGAAGCTAAAACAAAGGCAATAGTGGTAAATTATGTGCCCACACATGAATTGGTTCAGTAATATCCATATTTATAGGGGCATGATAAAATTAAGTATTCCGGAGTATGAATTAAAAATGATCCCGTGTAGTAGCTAAGGATATGTGGGAAGAGACTAAACAAAAGTTAATACAAAACTAAGAAAACGGAAGCGCTGTTACATGGATATTGAAAGTAAGATACAAGCAGTTAAATTATGTTTATTCCTTTAGTATTATACACAGGTCAGGCATATTTTTAACAGAGGAGAAGTTGTGCATAGCAATTAAAGAGCTGAAAGATTTTATCTGAGAGAGGACGTCAGCAAGATTCAAGTGGGATAGGCTGTTTCTTCCAACAGAACAGACTGGATTGGGATTACCCAATATGAAGGGGTATTTCAGAGCAGCACATTTACGGCTCCTATACACAGCAGAAGCAAAAACCTACAATTCAAAGTGGAAAGGGATGATGATGAAGCAAGGGGGAAGCTCAAGAAACAAGGACAGACTGGGATTTTGGATGCAGATACTTAAGAACAACAATAACCATACAGAATACTACATTAATAAAGTAGCAGAAAGTATTCTAAGAACTAAGGCAACAAGGGAATGGATAAAGGAGATTCTGCTGATAGAGATCACTGCAATTAAGAATACAGACAACAAGCAAAAGGGGGCCGGAAGTTATTGGAGAAAACTGGCAGAAAGAACCAAGATATTGGGACCAAATAATTAGAGAGGTGATAGAATGGGAAGAGGCCGAGAACTTACTTGGACTGCTGCCTTGAGAGTGCCTTCTCTATCAAGAACGGATATCAGAGTATAAACAATATAAAAGAAACAGGGGTCTCCTAAATGAAAGACCAACACTGGTGGAGCTTTTAGTAGAACTTAGAACAGAAACTTCTGTTAAAAAAGGAATAATTAGTAGAGTATACAAAATATTGCATGATAACTATAAGAATCAGTCAGAGGAGGTTAGAAAGGACAGTGAAGATAAATTGGAAAATCAATTCACAAAGAAAACAATGGGGTGATATATGTATGTCTCCAAAATATCCAACAAAGTCTAGAAGATGTAGGATCTTTGCTTGGAAGTGTTTTTATATGTATTTTTATATCCCAAGTAGACTAAGGAATTTCTCCTCAGGTAGACAGCAAATGTTGGAGGTGTGATGGGGAAGAAAGAGGTAATTGGGAACATATGTTTTGGGAGAGTAATGAGTTGGCAGAATTTAAAAATTCCCTGCAGACTGTTCTGTCAGAGATACAGGGTGAACAAACTGGTGTAACTAATGAAATTATTTTTGGAGATATGATAAAGAATCAGAATTGTCTTGATATAGTAAGGCCTTGCCAGGTCCAATTATGGTGGCTGCCAAAAAAGCATATGCTAGAAAATGGAAATCAAAACCTAAACCAACTTTACAAGCAGTGAATATAGTAACCGAGATAAAACAACTGGAATTGGGATCTTTAGCAAAGGATTGGAGCAAATTATTGAGAAAAAATGGGAACTGTGGGAACAATACTTGCAGAGGAAGAACAAGGTTTAAAAGAAGGTAGGATTTCAAAGAGCTATGTAATGTTTGAATGACAACGACTGGATAGATTATAAGTGATGCATAATGTTTGCAAATAAACAGTGTATTTCCCTTGTTTACATTTATATAACTGTATGATCGCCTAATGTCATACCTGATAATTTAATAAATATGTTTCTTGTTTAAAAAAAATATTTTGATGTACCACTCTGCTTTTATTGCATACGAAATAACAGTCTGCAAATAAAAACAACTTTTCTTGATTACCATACCAATTAATTCCTTGAATTTATGAGTCCTTTCTTTTCTTAGGTTTGCCAATCTCTCTAAATATAATGCAAATAAAAGGGGAAAGAAGACACCCCCACCTGTTTTCTCTATTCTGACACAACGTATCAGAGATGAACACTCCCACTTTTGCCTCCGATCCCTCATATATCCTCCTAATTAACCTTATTATTTTATCAGGGAATACAAATGTTTCCATTACCCTACTCATAAAATCACAGCTTACTCTTTCACATGCTTTGTCTGCATTAAGACCCACCAACAACAGTGGTATTTTCTTGCATTCTGCTTCCCTCTGGATCATGAATGTTCTATTAATGTTGCCTCCCATCCACAAAACCACACTGATCCATATCTAATCAGTTGTGGCAATACCTTTCCCATTCTTTTAGCTATTAAAGACATAAATGCTTTATAATCATGATTTAAAATTGAAATGAGTCTGTATGAAACTGGTTCTGATAGGTCTTTACCATATTTAGGTTTTAGAGCTACCACAGCTTTCTTCCAGAATGTTGGTACTTTCCCTCCTTTTACAGACTGTTAAACAAAACCTTCCAGATCTTTCTTTCACTTTCTTCCCTCCTAGCATTCCTACGAAAGTTTGGAAGCTATCTATTCCTAGAGACTTTTCTGCAGATTAATTATATGTGACTATTTTTCTCTCATCTCCCCCAGTCTTAGCTATTAACTGTTGAGGCTCATCTACCTCTAACCTTGGGATACCCAAGTCTTGCATAAATATTTCCATTTGTGCTTTTTGTTGATTTCTATATTCCTCTGCTTTATACAAATTTTCTAAATATCTCAACTACCTCCATGGGATCTCTGGTTATTCTTCTTGTTACAGACTCCGTAATTTTGACAACAACCCTTTTGATATGCTGTTGACTAAGTTGTCATGCTAAAAGTATTTGTGCTCTGGAGCTATCAAAAAACAATTGCTTAATTGCAATCTTTCTAAACTCATGTATATGATCCAGATACTCCCTTACTGTATATTCAGCACTTTGCAATTGCGCCTCTTCTTGTTCTGTGAGATCTCCTTATTCTGTAATACTCTTCAGCCCCTCTAAATAATTCTTGTTACTTCTTAAAAATATCTCTTTCCTTTTATTTCTCCCTATTTGTCAACTCCACTTTGATTTTATAACTAACTATAACTCGTGAAGAAATTTCTATCTTCCCTAATAACTCAAAATTATTTCCACGACCCATTCCTTAAATTCCTCTATTTTTAACAGGTAGGTGTCTCACTTGTACTTCATTACCCTCATTTTTATGCTAGCTATTACTAGAGCATGATCTGAAATAGTTACTGGATGTATGTTGAAGTTTTCAATTAAATGTACATGTTCCTGTAAAATATACCTTCTGTCTAGTCCAGTTACTGCACCTTGGGAAATATGTAAATTCCCTCAGAGTTCCTATTCCTGAATTCACATCTTCCATACCAAATATTTTCATAAATTTCTTCAGAAGCTACCCTGTTTTGTTATATTTCCCTTCTAGGTAATCCAGATTGATCCTCACTGTTGGAAATCACATTCCAGTCCCACCTATAAGTAATATTCCCTGCTGAAGCTGATTATTTTTCCCAAAAATTTCTTAAGCCCCATAACAGCAGTGGTAGGTAGAATATAAATACATGTCAGCAGGCACATACTACTACAAATCTACCATTGATATATTTTTTTCTCTCTATCACTATTGAAAAGCAACTCTAACAATTAGTAGGAGTTCTCCCTTTTTCCTTTGTCCCCGATGTTCTGTTGAATATCCATGCTGAAATACTTTATCAAATTCACATGCTCACTTCTTTCCAAATGTGTCTCCTATATCATTGCTATTTGCACACTGCATTTCTTAATATAAATCAGTATTATCTTATCGTCTATACCTGTGAGGTTATTCATGTTCCAAACTAATATGTTTAGTATAGCCATTATGATACGTTATTATTCCCACATATTATATATAACATCTTTTTAAAGGTCTATTTTCAACTTTTATGTTATGTTACATATGCACCCAATAATGTTTGGCAGGTTAATCCTTTATAGTTATTTCTTGTCATCTCTAATTGAACCTGTGTCACATTTTACATTTGTTTTAATTAAAATCATCAAGAAAAAAAAAAACAGCCCGAGAACACCCCCATAACCTATTAACGTAAAACAAACTATGTACATCTTCAAATAATGAAGTTTAATCCTCCTGATATGAACAATTGTCCCAAATTGACAGCTACACCCACAGGCATAAAATTACCCAACATTAAGGCTATCCACGCTAAAGTGCATGTTACAGCCTGTCCTCCTACTTAGACTAACTGCTGTCTGCTCTTGTTTTATGTTTATTCCCCTCCCAGATGTGAAAAACAATGTATATAATTTCAGAAAACAATACTTTTAGCATAAAGTAAAAACGTGTCTTGGACATCTTTAAATAACACTAAATTATACATTGTTCTAGATGCATTAAAGTATTTAGTTACCAGAAAATCTGCCATCTCTTATCCAATTTCAATAATTTCAAACTTTATTCTTTACAGATATGTTTGTCCTTGTTGTTGTATCTTTCGGCTTTTCCCGGTTAGGGGTCACCACAGCGGAACTCCGGTCCGCTAATGATTGGCAGTAGATTTTTTTTACGTACCGAGTTGCCAGCCCTGACGCACAACCTTCAATGAAGGTACACCCATTCACGCATGTCTCCACAGAGAAAACGCTTTAGTTGAGAATCGAACAGGACATCTTACTATGAGGCGACAACGCTACTGCAGCACCACCACCGCAGCATATATGTTTGTCCTTGTACCTTTTAAATTTTATGTTTCTCTCTGCAAACAATGTCCTGATCTCTTGAGATTTATTACCTGTACCTATAGTCAGCTTGTTTCCAAGTAAACATAACAGAATCTACAGCTACCCCAAGCTGTAGACTTCTCAACTCAAACTGACTGTTTATTTGTTAAAGGAAAACTTCATTCATTACATTTAGCACTCTGTTATTTTTACAGCACACATGCTGGCACAAGAAACATGTTACTAGATTAAGCTAAAGCCATTAATCCAAATATTCACCTGTGCAAAAGTAAAAGAAAACATCTCAACTCTACATATATTAGATTCACTGCACTTTTATACCCCATCCCCTATCCCAACAGCCCAATATTACAACATATTAACTTGAACATGCTTTTGTCCAGCATTTATTCTCTTTTTATACTGTAATGCCTACATTTCTTAAAACTAAAAAAAGAAAAAAAGTACTTCTTTACATCAGTATCTATCACATAAATCACTGAAAATGATTTACTATATAACATGTAATTTGTATCATGAAAGGTTTATACAAATACTGTTGAGAACAAAAAATGTTTTATTTACAACTATTCTTTTTTCTTTTTAGTGTCCTTCCAAACATTAATGACATTAAGGGGGTTATATGCCTCTCAGTCCCCTCAAGTTTAACGAGGTCAACAGTCTGGTTTTTCTCAGCCACTTTTTCTTAAAAAGCCACATTTCACATGTGATTGATGCTTTACAGACTCATCTTTATTCACTAATGTCAGTATTGCTTGCCTTGTTCCTATTCATCTCCATCCCCCAACCTCAGACTCCAGTTCAAGGTACACCTGATTCTTCTAGTCAATTCCTGTGATTTTTTTCGGTCTCTCAAGTATTTTCCTTTAGAACACTGGAAAAGGTTTCCCTGGTAAAGTCTCTCGATGGGCTTTATTATCAGAACTATTAGAAGGGAGAGTCTCACTCTGTTTGATGGCTCACTTTTTGTTGGACAAACTTTTGTTTTTTCCTCTTTGGTCTGTCCTGCATCAAAAAATGACTGATCCTCCAGGAAAAAATATTCTGAATACAACATCTTGAATCTCACACCTGCCTGTCAACGTCACTTGATTATCATGATGAAATTGCTTTTCTTCTGCCTGAACAGTGAATAATCATTTGACACAAATACTCTACTGTATCTAATTTTTAATACTTTGCCCTTCTGCCACAGGTTTGTCAGGATCAACTCTTTCTGTTGGTATGATTGCATCTTTTCTAACACAGGTCATGCTGCTTTCTCATGGCCAAGTTTGGGGCATGCACAAGACATGCCCTTTCAACAAATCATGCTGTAGGATACTAGCCCAATTGCTTATTTATGCTTTTATAAAATTAATACAGTCTGTTCCCCCTAGTTTCTACAGTACAACAGCAAATATCAGTTTCAAAATAGAGCACACACAGAAAACCTCTCTCATACTCAGACAGGCTTTTATTTATTTCAACCTCTGGGTTTTTTTCAGCTTTATCAGTTCATCTGAATAACTGTTTAAAATGTCTTCCATTTTTTCAGCTTTTTGTTATAGGAGTTGATATACTCCTTCAATGTTCATATATTTTAATCAGCTCTGAGCACATTTGATTTATTTTTTTCCTCTAAATTACTGGATGCCATATCCTGCACCAAAGCTTGAACTGCTTTTTGCTAAACAGCTGCTGGATTCTTAACAGAGTTTCTTATTCCCACTTTCTAGCTGATTTTATTTCAGCCTAAGTTTCTTTTTGCTGGGATCTAGGTATTGTACTTACTAGACAGTAACTGAGTTTTACTAAAACTGTCAGAATTACTAACCCTTGTCTCTCTTGTTCTTTTTTCACACTGGGAAAGCTGAAGTTAAAACACTGATCAGTGTACAGCCATCTTGGAAGTGCTCTTACAGATAATCTTGACCTATGCATGAGTTATGTTACAAGTCTAACCAATCCATTTTATATACAGTGGATATAAAAAGTGTACAAACCCCTGTTAAAATGCCAGGTTTTTGTGATATACAAAAATGAGACCACAATAAATCATTTCAAAACTTTTCCCACCTTTAATATAACCTATAACCTGTACAATTCAATTGAAAAACAAACAAATCTGTTAGGGGGAAAAAATATAAAAAAATAAAAAACTTTCCATAAGCTGGTTGCATAAATGTGCACACCCTTAAACTAATACTTTGTTGAAGCACCTTGCCCTACTGACTATCCCTTTTTTAACAGCATATGTTCCAGACTAATCTAAAACTCCACCAGACTGTTTTTCAGATAGCACTCCCCTATCCCTTTCAGAGTGCCTATAGCCTGCTATCAATCCCTTTGTAGGGAAGGCGGTCTCTAACCTGCAGTCCAGACTCCTGCTTGACATCATCTCACTCTATTACCTTTCTCTCTCTAGTCATTTGTTCCAAATACTTTGGTTCCTTTGCCAATTTTGTACAATAAATTCGAACCTCGTCCACTTTATAATCATAGTTTGTGTATCAGTATAATCATTCTCTCCTGCCAAATAACTGCTTACTAACTCACATATACCCACTACTGTCTTTTTCTTTCCTGTCACTACTGTAACTTCTCTAGCTATCAGTATTATACCTCTTTTCATTTCTTCCTGATATTCTGCTGAATGTCCACCCTGAAACCCTTTCTTTGTCAAATTACATGCTCAGTTTAAATGTATCTTCTGCAAAATTGCCATTTGGGCCCTACACTTTTTTTTTTATCAATAATCATTTATAACTAAACTATCCATTTGACACAACTCAAAATGCAATATGTAACATGTAAAGTATAACTATACCATGAATATGAGAAACAGATAAAAAATTAATACTAAATGATCTATTCAATAATAGTTTGTCTGACTATTGCTAAATGATAATATTCCTGCCTCAATTGGCCCTTAGCCACTTATACAGCTGATTAATTTCAGAGAAATAGTACAGATTTCAAATACATTTGATATACTTCTGGATTACATACCTGATCAGATACTCTTGATGAAACAAATCAATAAACTGAAACCAGCAAAACCATTTAGATTTTGCCTGCTCCTTTAATCAAGAATCTCTTACTTTCATCTCAAAACCAGTCTGTTCACTCAACAAATGATACAAATCCAAGTAGGTAGGAGCTTAGATAGTTTTCCATCTTCTGGCAATACATTTTTAGCACTGATTAACAACATATTTAGAAGACTACCATCTAGTTTAGATAGAGTTGCACATTTAAAA
>NC_056732.1:52018059-52075529 GCF_019279795.1 Protopterus annectens
GGGTCCTTAACAGCAGCACTGTGAATCTTGCTCAGTAACTGAAACAGAAATAGTACATAGAAGAAAATTTTGTAATTTGAAATACATTCTGAACCCAAACCAATGGCAGTACAACAATTTTTTTTTTGCTAGCTGATGACAAATAACGGATTCAATTAATGGCCAAACTGAAACAAGGTGGAACATGTTTGGCACCATGAGCACTGTGGATGCATCCTTGCTAACAGTGGTGTGCCATAAATAACTCACCATTAAACTTGACCGAATAATTTGCAGTGCCATAGCTTATTCAAAGCAGAGTTTAAGTAGCATCTGAAGATAAAACTAGCTGCAGTTGTGAACTGAAGATTAAGGGTAAACTAAAGTACAGGGAATGTATAACGGGGGATGGTTATACTTCTGATAGGCCTGCTCAGGGTGCTTGCCCTTTCCCCTATAGTTGAGATTGTTTGGAGTAATGTATGCATAAATAGAGCTTTGTCATTTTACCATTTTTGTACAGCTGTTGTGTTCGGAACTTGATATGTTGTTATGAGTTTCAAAACGGACCTTTTCAGGCTATTGTGGATAAGATTGTTAGTATATGCATTCCAACATGAAACAAAAATCTGTACATGGATTACTAACATGCTAGTAGCTGAAGAATCATGGTACCTAGTGGCACAGAATATTAAGTTAAAACTGTCAGCCAGATAAGAATTATAAGAATCACAGAGGAAAAAAAAAAGAGAAAGAAATATAATTAATTGTGCTGAACTGGAACATTAACACGTCCTAGTAAAATGTAACCCAAATATGGCTTTCTAAATAGAAACATGATTGCTAACGGTGCCATTACTCGCTATGAAAGGAAATAGTCATTGCTATGGGAGAAATGGTTACAAAAGTGTGCATTTCTATTTCCAGTTTAAGTTTATTGAGTCAGTGTCAATGTATTTGGAGAGGAAGCAATCCAAGTAGTGGTGTGTGCTGCTTCAAACTCTAGTAATTTATAGTAAAGTGTTTTAACTCAAGAGATCTCACAGCCTTGACAGACTGAATGGTCACTTCAACACTGACAATCATCTAGAGCCAAGGTTTACGCCAGGTGGCTAGCCCTGCTACAGTAGTTCATCTGTACCATGCACTTGCACACACACTCATACCTACGGCCAATTTAGAGTGTCCAGTCCACATGGTGCATGCCTGGGACTGCCCTCTTTATTTAGTTTTTGTGCACCGTCATTGAGTGAAATTTGAGTAAGTAGTTTTGTACAATTACGGCCAACCAAACCTGTGTTCTGAGATGCTATTTTGCTTTTCTTTTTTTTCTTTAAGATTTTGCCCTCACACCTGCCAATCATCAAGCCCCCATCACACTTGTGCTAGTTTTTCAGAGCCATCTCATGTAGGAAGGGCGTCATTCAGGCAGCCATGAAGACTGATTGTGTCCTTGCCAGCATTTCAGCAATGAAGCTGTTACTTGGCCCAAGCTCTCCATTAGGCAAACAGAAATGTGACCCACAATGCCTTCCCTAGGCAAGTGCACGCACCTGTGTGTCTGTTTGATAAAGGAAGCCACCAATCAGTGGCTTAAGATACCACATGCACAGCCCCAAGTCACTGCCCCACATCCTTCCTCCAGAGGACTGCTATAACCAGTGGTCAGCTCCACTCCTCCCTAGGACGGCCTCTCTACCAGCTCCATCAAGAGCTTAGGAAACTAACCGAACTCTGGTCACCTAGCCTGTAGACAGGTCATTTTGCCTCCACATCATTGCCTAAAGGTTTTGGGATTCATGATATTTTACTGAAACATATTCAACCACCTCATTCTCATTCTTGGACTAGCTCGGACGTGGACTACCGCTGCAAAACTGAAGCGTGTACAGTACTGCACGACCAGTTATTTATGTAAAACTGTAACCTTGTTCAAAGCTTACCCTAACCAAATACAGCCTCACCCCTTCCATTGTTTTCTGCAGTCTTCCTCCCCTTTGCTTTAAGTCACCGACCACAAATGTAATTGCTATGACTTTATATAATGTACTGGGACTATAAAGGTGCAAAAAGGACTGACATTAAGTCTTTTATTTTTTTCTAAATATTGTAGTATTTAATTGCCGAATTCATACCTCTCAAATTCTAAGGATTAAATATAACATTGGATCAGAAAGAGGCGCATTATCATATTTTTCATGAGAGAAGCTCTTTATACAGCAACTCTGCATTTAGTGGTAATGACCGTTTGTAAAAGCTTAGTTTATGTATTTAATGAAATATGTACTCATAAAACAGGCCAGATTTTACAAACATCGTGATAAACACAGGAAAAACCAGGCTTAAATTTGAGGGCGAAAATCATAGTGCTATTCCCAAATCCCATCAGTTGAGAGGTATGCCTGAATTAAATTTATTTAGCTGACATTTGTTGATCGGGATAATCTGACTGAATATATATGTGTGTGTGCATGTATATATATATATATATATATATATATATATATATAGGTCTACCTCTAAAATTTCAAACTTTCAAAACGTCAACTTTCTTATGGTCGAGACCATAAGATCAAAGCTTTGAAACTTTGAAATTTTTTAACTTAAAATAAAATGTAAAAAAAAAATTTTTTTTTACATTTTTATAGGGGGGCTTGCCATGATCGCAGTACACTGAGGAAAACAGTAAATATACTATTCCGTACTGTACAGCGATCCCCAGTTAAACGGTTTGAAGTGTCAAAACTTCGATATTATAGTCTCGACCACAAGAAAGCCGACATTTTGAAAGTTTGAAATTTAGAAGTAGACCCATACATTACATACATAGATATATATATATACATACATTTACTATGTGTGTGTGTGTGTATATATATATATATATATATATATATATACACACACACACACAGATTTACTACATGTGTATGTATATATATATATATATCTTTATTTATTTCCAGTTTGATAACCGGGGTGGTCCACTGGGCTCAAAGAGCCCGTTTTCAGTGGAGGCCCGGGGAGAAAAGCTCCAAAATACAAAGATACAATAAAATAAAATACAATAAAAATATGATAAAAAGTACAATAGAATGCAGTTATGAATAATCCTGGTATTATATAATGTTTTAAACAAAAATGTATGATGAATAAAGTGAGATGTAGGAAAAAGAAGTAGTGGAATATAGGAGGCTTGAGGACAGTTTATACAGAGCATGCTTGGTAACAAAGATGGGGAGTGTGAAGTAAGAAGAGTAGTACGAATAAATACCTAAAGTGGAGGAAGGAGAGAGAGGCAGCTGAGTAGTGAAACAAGAGGCAAATATATATTAGAAAGAAGAACATATGTGAGAAGAAAAGCAATAGGGGGTAATACAAAGGGATGGAGGGTAAAGATAGTAGAAGAGTGTTAGACACAATTTGTAGAATGTTAGACATTAGTTAGACAGTGTTATATAGGTTTAGATGGAAGAAGTATATAGGGGGAGAGAAGTACAGAAAGAAGGGTATATCTAGGATTTACACTATATACATTAAAGGTGTACAAGTTAAGTAAAAAGTATCAAGGGGAGGCTGTTTGGTAATATAGCAAGGTGAAGTAGTATTTAATGAAGAACAGGTCGAAAATTAGTTTAATAGGAATTAGGGGGGCAGAGAGCAATTACATTTCCAATTTTGGGAGAGATGAGAATGGAGCTGGGATTTAGAGAGTTCAAGGTTATTGGCGATTCTTAGTGAGGGGGGAAGAGAGTTCCATTTTTTTGCTAGGGAATAGGATAGCAGACACTGGCCAGCAGGACGTTTTGGTTTGTGAATAGCAAGTTGATTTTGTTGTGCAGATCTTAGGGGGTCTATGTGTGTGTGTGATATATATATATATATATATATATATACACACACACACACACACACACACACACACACACATAAAAACATGTGTAGCATATCTAAAAAGTTGCTGTTCACAATATTTTTCCGTAGCTAAAAATAATCTATTCATAATGCTTTTCAACTTCCAGTATTGTGAATGTTACCGTTCATTACTTGCAGTGATTTATCTCTTGCTGGATGAAGATGGCAGTATACAAATGCATTTAACTACAAAAATAAATACCTCGTGGTCGATCATAACATTTTTAGTGATTGTGTACATTATCCAGTGTTCTCCATCATCACCCAACTATTAACTTCATATTTATTTATTTACCGAAGGCTGCAGCATATAGACTGCATAACGCACATTTTAGGAAGAGGTGGGGGAACAATGCCACAGCTTGGCTAACTGGCCTGCTATCTTAACAGTATTAAGCAAACTTGATTCAGTTTGGAGCTAGCTACGTCAATCTGAGTTTTGTTTTTGTTTTTTTGTTTTTTTTTTTTTTTGGGGGGGGGTGATGCACAATTAAGTAATGCATCCAGTAACTCTTCCTTTTAAAATTATTTTAGTGCTTTAACATATGTAAGGGGGAAAAAACAGTGACGGAGACATCTCTCAACTTGCCCTGATATTTGCCTCTAATTTTTGTTGCCCGTCATAATCCTCTTACAACTGGTGACTTTGGGAGAGAAAGTGGTGGTTGGACTAAACATCATAGATGACAATAATTCGTTATAGGCTTCTTTTACATCAGAAAATGCATACCGATTCAAACGTTAAACGGGGTTGCTGATTCTAGAAGTAGGAGATTAAGAGCCCTGGACAACTGAATTTCTACTACAGCTTGAAGACCCGTGTATTATTATTTGTATTTCAATACATCAACTGAATTTTTACACATTAGTTTATCTAAACTCAAAAATAGAATAGCTTCTTACATAACTGTATACTACCATACCAAAATCAAAACTGCAATTAGTCCTTCCAATAAGGAGGTCTTCAGAATCCCAACAATCTTCGGGACAAGTGGATGTCACCACACCAAAAACTAAAATACAAACGTACTGGGCAGAATTCCCATTTTAATTAAGGAGACATAACATTATGCATTCATTTAACATTTCGTAGAAGAACGTGTCAAAGAGCTACGTACTGTGATTAGCGAGTTATCATCCCTTAATACGGGATAAACTTATATTGTACATTCAGTATACCGACAAAAACTTCAACTCTCCCGCTTTCCCAACATTCTTAACGTCACTTCTCTAATTTACGACAGAATGCCACCTTAAACGCCAAGCTAACACTGTCTTAAAAGGTAACGCTTCCTACTCTCCTCAGCGTTTATCCCTTCTACATTTTTCACACACACAAACAATTTAGCATCACTTATCACTACAGACTTCAGCACTAGGATACTGGGATACTAATTCATACAAACTTGGAGCACAGATCTGACATTGCCGTAAAGTAAAGATTATTGCGTATGTAAATATTTCACGACAGGTTAGAAGAAGGGTGATACTAATCCTCGCTTACTTTTTAACAGTTATCTGGAACATTTTTGATAGTATATAGGAGTAAAGCGTTGGCGTTTTATTGGTAAATTGAGAGTACTGTAAAAGTCAGGATCGATTTGGGAGTTGAGTACTATTAAGTGGATGAAAAGGGTGGCAAGGGCTTAGGTGTTTATGGCTAGGTACGTTATGATCGCTGTCGCCTAGTATGTTTCACCCCCAAAACGTGGAATAGTATTTTAATGTGGAGCAATCAGGCAAACTATTGAACACGTACTAACAACGTCATCGGGGAAGCTTACTGGACAGTTAAAATCTGATACTTTGAGCTTACTTGAATTCATCCAAAGCGTTTGTTTTTTCTGAGTCAGTATTGTTTGCTATTAATATCAGTTAAAAACCATAATAAAAAACGTGGAGAACACCCCAGCCATATCTGGCTACACCTGCTTCCACAGGTTCAGACCACAAACTGATGGCGTGAAGATAAAAGGAGGGGGTGTATCAATATTCATTAAAGGTAATACATCTCCAGATTGGTTATTCAGCATAATTCCTTGGAGATACTTCAGGTGCA
Source organism: Protopterus annectens (assembly GCF_019279795.1). Classification (NCBI taxonomy): domain Eukaryota; kingdom Metazoa; phylum Chordata; order Ceratodontiformes; family Protopteridae; genus Protopterus; species Protopterus annectens. The sequence continues at coordinate 52,024,013 of NC_056732.1, forward strand.
GTTAATTAATTTATTTTACATGTGTTTACTGGGAAAGTCCGACTGGACATGGGTCCATTTTCAGCGGAGACCTGGGAGAAAAGCTTCAAATAAAATTACATAGATTAACAGGTAGACATCAAAGGTACATATAATACTTACAAAATAATACTTGTCTTACAAGTACATATGATACTTATAATGAATATTTCATACATGTGTGTCGATGATGTAGGTGTAAAAAAAGGTCTATATTATATACTTGAAGTTTCAAAACTTCGAACCTCATATGATCGCCACCATATGAGTGAAGTTTGAAATATCGAATATATAATTAAAAAAAAAGAAAAAATTAGGCCCCCACACCCCTGCTACTTAAATATACCAACTCCGAGATTGCAATCTTCCCATTCTGCGCCATACAGAGACATTTGTTTTAAACTTCGAACTTGTAAAAGTTTGATCATATGGTGTCGACCATGTGACATTCAAACTTTTCCAAGTTCAAGGTTATAATAGGAACCCTAAAAAAACACTAAGAAAAGTAATTACACTAGGGGATACATTGAGATTAGGTTTAGATGGGAATAGGTGGTTAAGTAGTGTTTAGCCTGGGACACCTATTCAAGTTATTGCCAGCTACAGGACCCCCTCCATGAGTCAGGGCACACTCTGCCTATTTGGATCTACTTTGAGTCTATGAAGATACATCTGAACACCATGTTTTTGGGTAACTTTAACTACCCATTCATTGACTGGGGAAATTACTTGTGCATAAACTCAATTTCCCAAAGGTTGCACGACTTCATTAACTCCAATGCCCTGGACCAGCTAGTTGACACCCCCACAAGGGGTGCCAACATCCTGGATCTGGTGCTTACCAATATGTGGGACCACTGAAAAGGTCTATATTATATACTTGAAGTTTCAAAACTTCGAACCTCATATGATCGCCACCATATGAGTGAAGTTTGAAATATCGAATATATAATTAAAAAAAAAGAAAAAATTAGGCCCCCACACCCCTGCTACTTAAATATACCAACTCCGAGATTGCAATCTTCCCATTCTGCGCCATACAGAGACATTTGTTTTAAACTTCGAACTTGTAAAAGTTTGATCATATGGTGTCGACCATGTGACATTCAAACTTTTCCAAGTTCAAGGTTATAATAGGAACCCTAAAAAAACACTAAGAAAAGTAATTACACTAGGGGATACATTGAGATTAGGTTTAGATGGGAATAGGTGGTTAAGTAGTGTTTAGCCTGGGACACCTATTCAAGTTATTGCCAGCTACAGGACCCCCTCCATGAGTCAGGGCACACTCTGCCTATTTGGATCTACTTTGAGTCTATGAAGATACATCTGAACACCATGTTTTTGGGTAACTTTAACTACCCATTCATTGACTGGGGAAATTACTTGTGCATAAACTCAATTTCCCAAAGGTTGCACGACTTCATTAACTCCAATGCCCTGGACCAGCTAGTTGACACCCCCACAAGGGGTGCCAACATCCTGGATCTGGTGCTTACCAATATGTGGGACCACTGTAGCACCCCATTGTGAGATATTCCCTGGTGAGATATGATCATAAATCAGTCTCATTCAAAATTACTATCACTCCTGACCCCACCCCCACCCCAGCACCAACTAAAAAACCTCTCCAAAGCAGATTATAACCTCTTACAGGCTGGTATAAATAGATTCACTGCACCTCCCCCCTCAGATGGAACTGGCAACTATGCCAAGTTCTACACTAATGTTTTATACAAACACTGAACTGCATTGACTCAGCCGTACCTGATAGGACCAAAACAAGCTCCTCAAGGAAGAGTAAACCTGTCTGGTGGACAACTGCCATTAACTGGCTTTACAATAAGAGGAAGAAATTGCTGTCTAAGAGTAAGAGGGAGCAAGCCCTAAACTAGAAACATTCCCTTCTCACCTTAAACAAGCAAATAAGACTTCTTGTGAAGTCCTCCAAAGCTAACTATGAATCCATATTAACTTCTTCAACTAAGGACAACCATAAGGCGTTCTTTAGTTAAATCTGTAACCTAAAAGGAAAGGCCCAGACTGGTAGTTAATGATACCACATATACTGAACTTGTGGACATTGCTAACCTGTTAGCCGATGGGTTATGTGAAAACTTCACTCCCCTGTCCCTTTCACACTTACCCCAAGACATCCATACCTCCTGTCCTCTACCTTGTATCTCTAAAGAACAGCTCATGAATGCCATCTCTAAGGTCAAAAACACAGCATCCATGGGACCTGATAACCTCCCAGGTTGCATCTTACATGGGCTCAAACAAGAATTAGCAACACCATTTGGTACTCTTTTCAGTCATAGTCTAAGCACTGTCTTCATCCCAGCTGAATGGAAAAAGGCCACCATTATCCCCTTGCACAAAGGTGGTGCTTCCACTGACCCCAGGAATTATAGACCTATTAACCTGACTAGCCTTATCTGCATGTCTATGGGGGAATAATCATGGAACTTAACAACAAAGATATTGGTAACCTCTAAACACTTGACCCTACTCAATTTGGATTTGTCAAAGGGAGATCATGCTTGTAAAACCTGGTGGACTTCTTCGAGACAGTCACCAAGGCCCTTGATGAAGGGAAATCTGTGCATACAGCCAAGGCTTTTGACACTATCCCCCACTCAGGCATAATTGACAAATTTACCCAGCTAGGTATCAACCTGTATATCATTAGATGGGTCACTAACTGGCTCACTGATAGAATCCATATAGTCAAAATAGGGGAATTCACCTCCAACAGCAGACCTGTAACTAGTAGTGTTCCACGGTGTTCAGTCCTGGGACCTCTACTGTTTGGAATCTATTTCTCAGAAGTGCAAGATAAAATCATAGAATCTCCAAATGATGTCAATATCCTACAAGAGGGTCTTACACAAACAAATGACTGGTGCCAAAGTCATGGCCTTAAACTCAGTGCAAAAAAATGTATTATCATAATTTTCAGTAAGAGCAATGTTCCTGCTAACTACCACGTCAGTAACAACACCCTAAGTATGCACTCAGTGGTGATAGACCTTGGCACACAGGTTGACAACTACCTTACCTTTGATCACCATGTCACCACAGTGGTAAGAAGGGCATTCTATATTGCTCACCTCATAAGTAAGGTCATTGCCTCCAGAAAAAAAAAGAAGTTATAACCTCCCTGTACTCTTTCCTCATCAGCCCAATACCTTTCCAAGCACCTGCAGCAATTGGAGAGACCACAAAGGTCCCCCCCCAAGGAAAATTGAAGGTCTTCAGCATCTGTCCCTATGTGGATTGTCTGAAATCACTGGCACTTTATTCTCTTTCATACAGACTACGCAGAGGTGATCTCTGTCTTGCATATAAGGTGATGTTTGACCTTGCTTTATTGGAAATGCTGCATATCTGTAAGTTAAATGGTACACAGGTTACTTGCTCTAATGGCCTTAACTTGCTATGTGACATTAATAGAACCTGCTGGAGAGACAGATATGTCTCCCAGAGGTTACCACACTTTTGGAACAGACTCCCATTTCATATCAAGCAGAGCAACTCATTGGCCTTCTTCAAGTGCAATCTGGATGATTTGATGGGTAACCGTAAATTCAACTCCAGGGGTTCCACCTATGTCCCTCTTAAACAGGGGTGATAGGTGCTGCTCATGGAAATAAGAGTAAAACTTGGCTAGGTTTCTAAGGGCCCTAGGGTCATTAGCTTAGTAACCTCTTATGATTCTATGTGCGACATACCCGTTATATGTCACATCAGATTAGTGGTCTGCCCTGGTAAGCAAAGCTAAATCAGTAAATAAATGTGAAGACCAGGGAGTTTTTAAAGCTTATAATGAAGAACATTCTTCATAATGAGGTACAGCTGAGCGGTAAAAAAAGAGAAACTGAAAGAATTACAGGGTGTACTGTTTAATATAGGGTTTGAAAGTCCAGTTCAGTTAGGTACATACGCAGAATTAATTACAACATGTTTAATTACTGTATCCATTTACTTAGAAAGTGTAGAAAATGTATTTTCTGAACTACAGGAGATGTATAACTGTAATGAGCATTGCTATTTAGTGATGATTGAGTAAGTATTACTGTAATCCACCCCTTTAAAAATGTTCATCTTTTGGAAGGATGGAGGCTGGAGCTACACGTTCAAGTAGCATAAAACGATTTAACAAATGTAATCAATGATTTATTTATTAAAACAGTTAAATTGTTTTATGCTGTTTGAACCTTTAGTTCCATCTCCGAACTTTAGGTTTGGCCTCTCAAATTTCCCTGATTTTGACTCAGATTTTAACTCTGTCCCTCTTAATCCATACTAAAACTGGATACTTTTAGAAAAATATATAGTTAGTAACACTTAGTAAATAGTGACAATTGTGACAAAGGAGGTACTGCGAGCACATCTAGCTGAAATTCTGTAAGTAATTATATGTCATTTGTGAATATTAACATTATTTATATAGAAGTGTAACAAAAGGAGATAGAAAAAAAAATTTGTAAGCATACATGTAAGGCAGATGAAAGTGTGTGTGTGTGTGAATATATTGCTGAGTTAAGCACTTATTTTCATAGATGGGTGAGTGGGTGTCAGGTCACCACTTTTAAAGGACTGGCAGACCTTTTGATGAGGGAACAAGCCCGTAGCACTTTGCCTTAGGACATGAGAATCTGGTTAGCAGACAGAGAATGTAATACCACAGGTGAGTTGGGAAAAAAGGAGACCTATACCTAGCAAGCAGGGCATCACTGCACAGGAAAGGGATACCCAGTGCTGCTCATGGGTCTAAGTGAAACCATGATGGGTATCCAAAACCACCCCAACAGAGTCTGCCAGTAGTAGAGGAAGCCACTAGGTGAGGTACAACACCAGGACCAAGGGTTAAAAGTTTTAAATGCAACCAGTGGGTCCATGTAGCATACAGATGTCTATGGAGGCAAGGTGGGGAACAAAAGGTTGGAGAGCCAGAAAGTGGGAATGACAGAATTCCAGCAGTAAATTGTCTGGAGACAACAAGAGTACCAAACTACCACAAGAGGTTATATCCTATCTTAGTAGATGGGAAACAGGCCACTGCTAAGAGAGTCATAGCCACTGACCTAACCATTGTGAAGAAATTATATGCAATGGTTAAAGAGGAGCACTCCTTGCTTGGGCAGTCTACTCCAGTCAGAGCTTTAGGAGGGATCGTATTCCAAATACCTTTGGCTAGGGTTCACCTTGACTGGGAGGGTGGAAAAGGAAGCAAGCAAGTAGGTGTGTTTGAGGATATCCCTGCAGATGTCGTGATAGGGAATTATTTTGATAATGCAGTACCTTGTGTGCATGCAGTTACACTCAGTCAGGCTTGGAGACAAGCATGTGGGTCTGGTAGCCTGGGGGGACCCAGACAGACCACACACTTAAAGCCAGGACTGGTGAGGTCACTACTTCGGAGAGGGAGCTACCCTTGTAGCAGTGAGACTGAAGGTGAGCCACTGCTGCTTGTGGATACTGATGTTCCCTTGGACAGAGTGACTGCAAGGGCAGAGGTAAGTAGATGTACCCAGGCTGACAGTGAGACACCGGTGTCAGAGAATACCAGACTTCCTGTGGGAGGGAAGCTGGGAAGTTTTACAAAGAGAGTTGAGACAGGCTCAGCTGTCAGACCCTACATTACAAGGCCTGAGGGAGGTAACCAGTGAGGCAACTGATTGTCCAGGAAAAGGGGAATCTTTATACTGGGACAAAGGGTTACTGTATAGAGAGTGGGCCCCCAAGGGAGGCTAGAGGGTGAGAGAATACAGCAGCTGGTAATGCCCAGAGCCCACAATCTGGCACTTCTAGCCACAGCCCATGGCATTCCCTTTGCAGGTCATATGTGCATAAAGCATACAAAGAGATGTATTATGCAGAACCTTTATTGGCCTGGGATTTCCAGGGATGTAACAGGGTACTGCAGGACCTGTGAGCAGTGCCAAAAAGTAGGCAAGGCAGGAGACAAGGTCACGGCTCCTTTATGCCTTTGCCTGTGATTGAGGAGCCATTTCAGAGGGTAGTTATGGATATTTTGGGGCCTCTGAGTACCCCAAGTTCCACAGGGAAAAGTATATCCTAGTGGTAGTAGATTATGCTACTAGGTACCCTGAAGCGGTGTCCCTATCCTCCATTGAGGCAGAAAAGGTGTCAAATGCTTTGTAGAAGGGTTTCAGCAGGTAGGTTTCCCAAAAGAAATACTGACTGACAGAGGTGCCAATTTCATATCAGACCTGCTGGCTTGAATGTAGAAGTGCTGTGGGGGTAAAGCAACCTAAAGACTATCCCTACCATCCTCAGACTAATGGTCTTGTTGAGACGTTAAACTCTACACTAAAGATCATGCTGCAGGCATTTGCAGATCAGTTCAAGAAGGAGTGGGACAAATATTTGCACCGTCTATTGTTTGCTTACAGGAAGGTGCCCCAGGAATCTACAGGTTTTTCATACTTGGAGTTACTGTATGGGCATAGGGTGAGGGGACCTCTAAATTTGATTTGGGATGAGTGGGAGGGAGAGTGTGAATCCCACAAGGAGTCTGTTGTGGCATATGTCCTAAACCTTAGGACAAGGCTCAAGGAACTCATGAGCTTAGCCCAAAAGAACCTAGCAGAAGCCCAACAGCAGAAAAAGGTCTGGTATGACAGGAATGCTCGAGCTAGAGAGTATGCTGTAAGGGCAGCAGGTTACGGTTCGTATTCCTGTCTGACACAACAAGCTGCAGGCAGCTTGGGAGGGACCCTTCAAGGTGGTAAGGAAAGTCAGTGATGTTAAGTACATGGTAGAACTGCCAGGCAGGAGGCAGGTGCATAAATTGTACCATGATAACACCATGAAACCTTACCATGATAGGGAGGCCCTGGTAAGTATTTGCAGTAAGGGACAGGAGCAGTCTTAGGGGGAGCTATGGCTACAGGGAGCCAGCCAACAAAATCCCAAATTACTATGGTGGAGCCTAGGGTTGCAAGCATATGATAACGCAGTGCAACACTGTACTGGGGTCAACAATGCCAAGGCAGCTGGAATCTCAAGACAGGGAGTGGGGTAAGGTATTCCCAGATAGGCTCATCCCTCTCAAGCAACGTTTCTCAATGGTTGCTTGAAAAACTAGCTTGAATCTTCAAGGGGGGAAGAAATGTGACAGAGGAGGTACTACCAGTTCAGCTAGCTGGAATTCTGTAAATAATTATATGTCATTTGTGAATATTAACATGATCTATATAGAAGTGTAACAAAAGGAGATACTGACAGCCCAGATATCGTATTTGTATGTGATGTTAAATTACCGTAATTGTTACAGAAAGGGTGGGTTATTGACATTGGGTGTAAAAACACCGTATTGTAAAAGTACTTTTGTTGGGTTAAGTTGGTCTGATTTGTACAAGAATAATTATTGTGGTCATTACCAGTACATGTGGTCTAAGGCATAATGTTTGCTTTAGCCAAGAACTGGGGAGAAAAAAAAAACAAAACAACGAATGCTGTGGAGTCATGAGGAGCCTCTGCATACTTTCCGCAGATTTTAAATGCGACTGACTACCAGATAACCGAAATGTTAAGAACCATTACGATTGACGCTGGGGTAGGGGATCTAAACTGGTTTTATTGTCTCCATTTCAGTTTGTTGTATTCATAGATTGTAACTAAAATGTTTAAGAAGTGTCGAGCTGTGTTTTATCCAGATTTTGATGTCCCCATTTTTTAAAGGGGTTAGAAAGTGATAGGGTATGTGCCTTTATTTCTCATTGCATATGGATGCTGTTATCAAACCCAAGTTAAAATTGAGTGTGTTTTGTGTGTGTGTGTTTTTTTTGGGGGGGGGGGCTTTAAAGTAAGGTTTTTAGGTTCATAGGTGTGTACTAAGTTGACCACCATGAAACCTTTTTAAGCCTAGCTATGCATTCCAAATGGCTGACGAGTTTATAAACCTTAAGATTATTCTAAGGAATGCATGTGGTATAGGGCTCATAGGTTTGTAGGTTGGTACTAGGCTATCGGCCCTAGGGCCTATACAAGCCTAGCCATAACAATTCCCTGGCTATTTCTTCCCACAATATTTACTTCCCCGGACCCATCTAGCAGGGTGACTGACTTGATCCCCGAGGTGAATTTGAATAGTCAAGCATTTGTAGACCATCTTGCTCTCACCTTCTTTCAACCCTTCTGTATGCATCCCCTCTGCTCTCGAATTTAAACAAGACTGTCCTTAACAAACTCTCAATTTGGAGTCTGCTTTGGGTAAAAAATACCTATGCAAACACTTCCAAGCAGAAATCCTAAATCTTCTAGACTTTGTTGCATATTTGGAGCCATACATATGTTCTCCCATTATTTCCTTGTGAATTGTTTAAACAATCTCCCTTCCCAATCTTTTCTAACCTCCTCTGATTGATTCCTGTAGTTATTGTGCAGTATCTTACACGCCCTATTCATTATTCATTTATTTAACGGCAGCTTCTTTTCTAGATTCTACTAAAAACTCTACCAGAACAAGTCTTTTACTTAGGATTCCCCATCCCTTCCTCTTTGTGTATACTCTGATATCAATCCTTGATAGGGAAGACAGTCTCTAGCCAGCAGTCCAAATGTCTTCTTGAATTCATCCTATTCTTTTACCTTTCCCTGTCTATTTTCTCCCAATACTTTGCTTCCTTTGCCAGTTTTCTCCAGTAACTTCCAGCCCCCCTTTGCCTGTTGTCTGTATCCCTAATTGCAGTCATCCCTGTTAACAAAATCTCCCTTCTCCATTCTCATGTTGGCTTACTGCTTAGAATACTTTCTATTATCTTATGAATATAATATTTTGTATGGCTATTGTTATTCCCCTTAAGGATCTCCATCCAAAATCCCAGTCTCTCCTTATTTCTTGAATTTCCCCCACTCCATCATCATCATTTTCCACTTTGGATTGTAGTTTTTTGCTTGTGTTATGTATATTAGCATTAACTGTGTAGTTCTAAAACATCCTTTAAAATTGGGTAATCCTAAACTACCTTGTTCTATTGGAAGAATCAATTTATCCCACTTGCCATCTTTCCCACCCAGATAAATTCATTCACCTCTTTAAGTGTTGTTTTCAACTTTTCCTCTGGTTGATGAAAGTATAGCTGACCTGCATATAAAACTAAAGGGACTAAAAACATTTCACTGCTTGCATCACAGTATCCATATCCATAAACAACAGCTTCCACTTTGTCAGTTTTTGTATGATCTTTTTAGTCTCTTCTCTCATATCCTTTGCTGCCATAACAAAATCATTTTTAATCCATGCTCCAAAATACTTTATTTTATTTATTGTGTCCCCACAAATATAGGTATTGCTGAACCAATACATGTGTGGGTAAATAATTTACAGTTATAGTCGTTTTATCTTCATTAATTTTATATCCCAAAAAAAGACTTGAAACTGCTTTAAAATATTCCACAACACTGAGATGCTGTTCTCTGGTTTCATCAGGTACAAAATAATATCATCTGCAAATAAAGCCAACTTTTCTTGATTACCATGCCAATTATATATTTTAGTTTCTGAGTCTCTTATTTTCTTTGCAAATGACATTAAATATAAAAGAAATAGCAAAGGGAAAAGAGGACACTCCACTTGGTCCCTCTGTTCAGACACAACGTATCAGAAAGGAAGACTTCCACTTTACGTTTTCCACTGATCCCTCATATAGCCCCCTAATTAACCTTATTATTGTATCAGAAAATGCAAATACTGTCATTGCCCTACTCAAAAAATCCCAGCCTACTCTGTCAAATTCTTTTTTTGTTTCAAGACCGACCAGCAACAGTGTTTTTTCCTTACATTCTGATTCCCTCTGGATCATCACTGTTCTATTAATGTTGTTAAATGTTTGCCTTCCCTCCACAAAACCACATTGATTCATATCTATCAATTTGGCAACACCTTTGGTATTTTTAGCTATTATGGACATAAACACTTTATAATCATAGTTTAAAATGTAAATGGTCCTGATGGGTCTTTACTGTCATTAGTTATTACAGCCATCACAGCTTTCTTCTAGGGTGTTAGTGCTTCCCCTCCTTTTAAATACTGTTAAAACCTTCCAGATCTTTATCACTTTCTTCCCTCCTAGCGACCAAACGTCCACAGGAATACTATCTATTCCTGCAGACTTTCCTGCAGATTGATTATACGTCACCATTTTAAACTCATCTCTTGTCTTAACTGATAACTGTTGAGCTTCATCTACCTCTAACCTTGGCATACTTAAGTCTTCCATAAATATATTCATTTCTATTCTTTCTTGATTTCCACATTTCTTTGCTTTATACAAATTTTCTTAAAATTTCCGAAATATCCCTAATACCTCTACAGGATCTTTGGTTGCTGTTCTTGTTATGGGCTCCCTAAGTTTGGCAACAACCCTTTCTAGTCTCTGTTGCCTAAGTTGATGTGCTAAAAGTTTTTATGCTCCAGAATTATTATCAAAAGACAGTTGCCTAACAGCGATCTTTTTAAATTCATACATATTCTACAGATATTCCCTTAGTTTCTCTTTAGCACTCTGCAGTTGGGCCTCTTCTTATTCACCAAGAGTCCATTTATTCTGCAGAACTTTAACTTTCGTCAGCCCCTATAAGTAATTCTTGTAACTTCTTAACCATATCTCTTTTTCTTTTATTTCTACCCTATTTTTAAACTTCACTTTCATTTCCCACTCGCTAGTTATAACTTATGAAGAAATTTCTGTCTTCCCTAATAACACTAGAATAAGTTCTATGACCCATTCCTTAAATTCCTCTTTTTTAACTGATAGATGAGGAAGCATCAGTGTCTCATTTTTACTTAATTACCCTGCATTTTTATCTTTGATGTTATTGGCGCATGATGTGAAACAGTTATTGGATATGTGTCAAAGCTTTCAATTAAATGCATGTGTTCTTGTGAAATATAATTTCTGTCTAGTCTAGCTGAGTTATTGTACTTTGGGAATTAATATATTTCTTTAGAAATCTAGCCTCTTTTGTTGTATTTTCCCTTCTAGATCCCACAGATACACTCTCACTGTTGCAAATCAAGTTTCAGTCCCCACTATACCTCAACCTCTTAGTGCAAGAAATCTGGACAAAGCCCAACAAAATGGGGAGACAAAAGACCAAAAATAGGTACGTATTTTAGATATTGCTCTTATAAACTTAGAAAGTTGCTAGAGTAACATGATTTGTTTTAACATACAATTTCTAAAGGATTTGAAGTCTGAAACTCAGATTTATGTCATTGTTTAGTGACTCCACTCCTCAGATCATCCCAGTGATTTGACAGAAAAACACACATTTTATGAGGAACAGACCAAAAATATGAGCCAAAAATCTGGACATTCTATGAAAATCTGGACAATTGAGAGGTATGGTCCCCACCTATAAGTAACATTCCCTGCTGAAAGCTGATTATTTCTCCCAAAATTTTCTTAAGCTCCATAATAGCAGTTTTAGGTGGAATATAAGTAAATGCCAGCATAATCCCCTTCACTTGCCAGTAGCCTCTTACTATCAAGTCAACAGAAATCCAGTCTTTCTTAGCTACTTTTTCTTATAAAGCCATATTTCAGAAATGTAACCGATGCTTTACAGTCTATCATTTATTCAGTAATCTCAGTGTTGCTGGTCTTCTTCCTGTTCATCTCCATATCTCAACCCCAGCCTGGTTCATGTCCAAGGTACTCTCAGTTCTTCTATTCAGCTCCTATCCTTTCTTTACTGTTTCTCCTGTGGAACAATGGAAAAGGTTTCACTGGCAATGTCTCTCTATGAGCTTCATTATCAGAATAATGAGAATTAGAGCCCCTTCTGTTTGATAGCTTGCTTTTTGTTGGACAGACTTTTGTATTTCCTCTTTAGCCTATTCTACATCAAAAAATTACTTTGATAATCCAATAAAAATATTCTGAAGACAACTGGATACAGCATCTTGAATCTCACTTGACTCTCAACATTCCCTGATTACTGGGATAAATGCGCTTGTCTTCTGTGTGGTGTACAGTGAATAATCACTTCTACAAAACTCTACTTCTCCAGTTTTTAACACTTTGCCTTCTGCCGTAGTTTTGTCAGGATCAACTGTTTCTGCTGGTATGATTGCAGATTTGCTAATGCAGGTTTTGGCTGCATGGCCAGGTTTGGAACATACACATGATGTGCCATTTCAGTTAATATATCCTGTTGTGGAATACCAGTCCAGTTGCTTATTTGTTCTTTCATAAAATGAATAATTTATTCCTTACAGTTTTTCTGGTACACCAGAAAATCTTTTTTTTTTTCTGCATGCTGTTTCCTCTAAAGCTGCAATTTTTTTGAAACAGCTCATCTTGAGCAGTCTCCTTTTCAGCCAACTTTTTCTTCATTTCATCCAGCAGTTTTTAAAGTTTTATCAGTTTATCTGAATAGCTGTTTAACGTTCCTTTCATTTATCCAACCTTTTGTTATTTGACTTGATATACTCCTTCAATGTTTATTTTAATCAGCTCTGAGCACATTTGATTTGTTTTCCTCTAAATTACTGGAAGCCATCTCTTGTATCACAGCTGGTGCTTGAATTGCTTCTTGCTGAACAGCTGCAAGATTCTTCCCAGTCATTGTTTTCTGTTCACATTTTCCAGTTGATTTTATTTATCTCTCTGAGTTCCTTCTTTGCTGACATCTAGGCAGTCTAGTTACTAACCAGTAATTACATTTTACTAGCCCTTATCTTTCAGTTTCTTTTTGTCACACTGGCAGAGGTGAAAGTAAGCTGTTGTTCAGTGTGCAGCCATTTTGAAAGTTCTTCTGATTACTTCTGAATTTGTCCCTGATTCTCTTGAGATTTGTCCCTGATTGGTTGAGAGCACATGGTTTAGCAGTTATATTGCAGTTTATTAAAGTACAGTTGTTTAAGTAAATTTAGCATAATGGTAGATGTTCTAATAGATCATTTTTGAAATAGCCTAAGCTGTTTGGGTCCTGACCCCTGTGATTGGCCAGCATTCAAAGCTTTATAGAGCCTCCTTGCTCTCTGTTAGGAGCTCAAGCGAAGTTCTGTATAAACACAGTTAGAGTGCCAATTTCCTCAGTTTTATTGCCTAGAGAAAAGGGGAAAGTTTAATTGTAATACAACTTCTTCTTCTTTCAGCTGCTCCCGTTAGGGGTCGCCACAGCAAATCAACTGTTTCCATTTCTTCCTGTCCTCTACATCTTGCTCTGTCACACCAACCACCTGCATGTCCCCTCTCACCACATCCATAAACCTTATCTTAGGCCTTCCTCTTTTCCTGTTACCTGGCAGCTTCATCCTTAGCATCTTTTTCCCAATGTACTCTGCATCCCTTCTCAGCACATGTCCAAACCAATGTAATCTTGCCTCTCTGGCTCTGTCTCCAAACCTTCCAACCAGGGCTGACCCTCTAATATGCTTATCCCTAACCTTGTCCATCCTTGTCACACCTAGTGCAAATCTTAACATCTTCAACTCTGCCACGTCAAGCTCTGACTCCTGACTTTTTGTCAGAGCCACTGTCTACAACCCATAAAACATAGCTGGTTTCACTACCCTCTTGCAGACCTTCCCTTTCACTCGTACTGGTACTCGTCTGTTGGAAATCACTCCTGACACTCTTCTCTACCCACTCCATCCTGCCTATACTCTCTTCTTCACCTCTCTTCTACACTCACCATTACTCTGAACTGTTGATCCCAAGTATTTAAACTCATCCACCTTCACCACCTCTACTCCCTGCATCCTCACCATTCCACTATCCTCTCTCTCATTCACACACATATATTCTGTCTTAGTCCTGCTGACCTTCATTCCTCTTCTCTCTAAAGCATATCTTCACCTCTCCAGGGTCTCCTTCACCTGTTCCCTACTCTCACTACAGATCACAATGTCATCTGCAAACATCATAGTCCATGGGGACTCCTGACTGATCTCATCTGTCAACCTGTCCATCACCATTGCAAATAAGAAAGGGCTCAGAGCTGATCTTTGATGTAATCCCACCTCCACCTTAAACGCATTTGTCACTCCCACCGCAGACCTCACCGCTGTCACACTACCCTTGTACATATCCTGTACCACTCTTACATACTTCTCTGACACTCTCGACTTCCTCATACAATACCACAACTCCTCTCTAGGCACCCTGTCATGTGCTTTCTCTAAATCCACAAAGACACAATGCAACTCCTTCTGACCTTCTCTGTGCTTCTCCATCAACACTCTCAGAGCAAACATTGCATCTGTAGTGCTCTTTCCTGGCATGAAACCATACTGCTGATCACTAATCATCACCTCCCTTCTAAGCCTACCTTCCACTACTCTTTCCCATAACTTCATGCTGTGACTGATCAGTTTAATCCCTTTGTAGTTACTACAGCTCTGCACATCACCCTTATTCTTAAAAATTGGTACCAAAACACTTTTTCTCCATTCCTCAGGCATCCTCTCACTTTCCAAGATTTCATTAAACAATCTAGTTAAAAACTCCACTGCCATTTCACCTAAACACCTCCATGCTTCCACAGGTATGTCATCTGGACCAACAGCCTTTCCGTTCTTCATCCTCTTCATAGCTATCCTTACTTCCTCCTTGCTAATTCACGGCACTTCATGATTCACTACCCGCACATCATCAAACCTTCTCTCCCTCTCATTCTCTTCATTCATCAGCCCCTCAAAGTACTCTTTCCATCTGCTCAACACACTCTCCTTCCTTGTGAGTACATTTCCCTCATTATCCTTTATCACCCTTACCTGCTGCACATCTTTACAAGCTCGGTCCCTCTGTCTAGCCAATCGGTACAGGTCCTTTTCTCCCTCCTTAGTGTCCAACCTTTTATACAACTCTTCATACATCTTATCCTTAGCCTTTGCCACCTCTCTCTTTGCCATGCACCTCATCTCCTTATACTCTGGTCTACTTTCTTCATCTCTCTCTGACAATCCCACTTCTTCTTCGCCAACCTCTTTCTCTGTATACTCTCCTGTACTTCTTCATTCCACCACCAGGTCTCCTTGTCCTCCTTCCTCTTTCCAGATGTCACACCAAGCACCTTTATAGCCATCTCTCTTACTAGCTCTGCTGTAGTTACCCAGCTATTCGGTAACTCTTCACTGCCACCCAGTGCCTGTCTTTACTCTTCCCTGAACATCACCTCACAATTAGCCTTTTTCAATTTCCACCATTTGATCCTTGGTGCTGCCCTCACACTCATCCTCCTCTTCTTGATCACCAATGTCATCCTACAAACCACCATCCTATGCTGCCAGGGGTGGTATATTTGGCCATTTGTATGACATGCCTTTCATTTTACATTAGAAAGACTGAATATCAGTTAAAAACAAGGATTTATGAACTTTGTTATGTTATAAGGACAAGGGACAATACTATTGCCTTATATCCCAGCCAACAATGGGTGGATGCTGACAAGCAAGGTTGGGAACCAGGGAATTTTATTAGAAAATAAAGGTGAATGCTACCCACCTCCTGATTTGAATGACAGGGATAACCTTAATAGTATATTGTGTTTGAGGCTTGCTAGAATTTGAGTTTGGAATAATTAATATAATTAATATTTTTATAAAACAACATTTTATGTTTTTAATATATATTATTAATAAACATGTATGTAAATTAATGTTATGCATTTTATTGATGTTTGTAATTTATATTGCACCATTTACAGTTTATGGTATTGTTCTACAAGTTCCAGGATTTTATAGCTAAGTGCACCTTTCTTGTCATTATTTTTTTATGTTTAACTGCATAAAGTGAATGCATACATTTTTTGGTTTATAATTTTATGAAATAATATGCATTTCTATATACAATCAGTTCAGGATGTCACCATTGTGTGAGTGCAATAATTTATGATTGGATGGTTTCAATCATGTGATTATTTAACAAATGTATAAATTAGTATGACTGCTTGATTTGAATTTTTTTCTGATTAAGTCTGAGTAAATAATACAAAGCAGTCAACAATAAATTTATTGCTATTTTGGCACATCCTGTGAGTTTTTTTTGTACTTCTGTTTAAACACTGTGTTATTGCTGTGTTTTTTGTTTTTTTTTTGGTTCCTTGAAAAAATGCAAAGCAATGGATATTCTACAAAAGGGCCTTACAGAAACATATGCTTGGTGCCAGAGCCATGGGCTTAAGCTCAATGCCAAGAAATGTATAGTTATCCCCTTTGGGAAAAAACATATAACCCTGAATTACCACATAGGTGGTAATACACTAAACATCGAAAGTGTGATAAGAGACTTAGGGACACAGGTGGACAGTGGTCTCACCTTCGATAACCACATCGCCACAACAGTCAGGAAATCCTTCTATGTGGCACACCTCATCAGTAAGGGCTTTTTATCCAGAAAAAAGGAAGTCATTGTCCCACTGTACTCATCCCTCATTAGACCCATTATAGAATACAATGCCCCATTTGGTATGTACCTCTCAAGACATCTGCAACAACTGGAAAGGCCGCAGAAATACATCACTAAAAGAATCACAGGCCTAAAGCAGATGCCCTATGCTGACCGTCTAAAAAAACTCCAGCTATACTCTGTCGCATATCGTCTATCAGAGGCGATCTCTGCTTAACATACAAGGCCATGTAAACCCAGAGCTGTTGGACATGCTACACTTAAAGAAATCCCAATCCCTCAGAGGCATACACTCCAGGGATCTAAACCATGTCATCACAATAAACAAAACATGCTGGAGGGATAGGTTCCTGACCCAGAGACTCCCCAGAGTTTGGAATAGACTGCCCATACATGTCAAGTAGAGTGCCTCTTTGGCCCTCTTCAAAAGGAACCTTGACGATTGGATGGGAGATAGGAAATTCACCCCGGGGATCACGTCAGTCGCCCTGCTAGACAGGGGTCCAGGGAAGTAAATATTGTGGGAAGAAATACTCGGGGAATTGTTATGGCTAGGCTTGTATAGGCCCTAGGGCCGATAGCCTAGTACCAACCTATGAAGAGCCATTCAAGGATAACACTAGGAAACGAACCCAACATAAGAGGGCAAAAGGGAAGGGCAGCTACTGCATCTGTGATCTGGCAAAACATTTACTGTTACATTAAGTTTACTTGCACAATGCGCTGTGTTCATCAACTAGATCAGTGTTGCAGTAGCCTAAGCTATTTGGTTAAATTGCTGTAGCTCAGAGACTAACAAGGTGAAAGGAAAACTAGACTAAAAATCCAGGTACCCTCTCTTTTCAGGCCTTTTCTTAAGCCAAAGGAAAAGAGAGAGTGTCCTTTGTGTAGTGGGTGTTGCTCTAATGGGGCATTTTGTTTTTTTCTTTTCAGAAATGGGCAGATAAATATCTTAATAATGGGATGCCATGTGACACTGCTTCTGGAATTTGTGGTACATTGGGCGGAGGCAGAGACAAGGAAGAAACCAAAGTTAGCAATGCATGTCAGCAGTGTATTTGTGCCAGTCGAAAACTTTTGCTCATTGTTATTGCTTTTTGCTCAGTTGGTTTAAACTGTTAATAACTTTAATAGTTTTCACTCTATGTGATTTTTTCCTGGCTGATATTTCAGGAATGCTGTTATGTTGTAAAAATATTGTTTGTATTTTCATATGAGAAATTGAGCTGTACATTCATTGGAGACCAATGTTTGCAGCAAAAAACATCACAGTGGCCTTCAGATTTATCACATAGTGCACATATAACATGCCTCTTGGAAAGATATGGGGTCTGGGGTTGGAAGGAGAGGGGTAATTGGGTTTTTTATGAAAAGGAGGGGAAGATCGCAATGAAAGGCAACAGTAAGCTGCTGACCTGCTTAATGAAGGTAAACGGGGTGTTATCATGGAATGTTAATGGTCTGGTGGGCAGGAAGAAGAGGGGAAGAGTATTAACATCCCTTAAGCAAACATGGGATGAGGTTGTTTTCTTGTACGAAACCCACCTTTCTGGTCAGGAGCATGAAGAATTTAAATGGCAAAAGTACAAAGGATTTGCATCAAGTATATCTGGTGCAAAATGCAGAGGTATAGAGGTTTTATAGGCTCCATTGTCTAGAGTTGTAGTAGATGTGCTCCAAGACAAGGAAGGTAGATATGTGGCAGTTATGGGTGACTGAGCAGGGAAAACAATTATGGTAGGGTCAGTGACTCTTCCTCTCCAAGTGCGCTATCAGAGACATTAAATTGGTGCTGGGAGAAATAATTAGCTTCCAGCAAGGCATATTAGTACTGGCAGTTGACTGGAATCAAGTCTGTTAGAAAACAGATGCTCGAGGGGGGCCCTAGGAATCAAAAAATGAATAGAAAAGGGATGTTTCTAAAAAACTATTGTAAGATGTTTATCCTGATGAATCCCATAGAAAGTAGGGCAATAGACGCTGATTTTACATCCCAAGCTGACAGAAATGCCAGGCTAGATAGACTTTATATTACAAGGGAACACGGATACTTAGTTACAGGGATTGAAATGGAGATGTGTCTCCTCTCAGGTCATTCCTCCTCACACTAAACTTAGAACATGGAGAGAGCGGGAATGTAAAGAGGGCATGGAAATTCCCATCAAATATTATAAGATGACTTTGGGAGCCGACTTCTCTCTATTATAGAGAAGTCAATAGAAAGGTAAATAGACTGGGATCCAGGGGTGGAGAAATTTGGGATAAGTTAAAACCTGATTTAAGAATTCAGATCCAGTGTAAATAAAAGGACATTTGAGAAGGTAGCAAGAGTTGGAAAAACCAGAATAGCCGCTCACAAATGGAAAGGGGAAATAAGGAAGTAGTACAGAAGGCAACAAATGTAGTAGTAAGGTACCTTGATAAATGAAGACAGCATCAATTGTTGTCACTTAAGCTGACTTTTTTTTATATGCTCACAAAAGTCTTTAACTAGAATGGCAAGAAAACAACAGGTGGAGTACCTTATAGTCAAAATGGGAGACCGTATTTTGGGAAAGTTAACAAAGTCCCCGGGGGGGAGGATACTTGAAGTTTTAAGGCAATACTGTGACAGCCTTTATAAAGAAGAACCCCTGATATAAAATATAGGGGGAAGGCTTTAATGAATTTATGGGACATTTGCCACTTCCAAAGCTCACAGAGAGGGAATAAAAAAAATAGTTCAACCATTCACATTGGAAGAACTGGAAGCAGTGGTTAGAAAACAGGCTTTGAGCAAGATGTCCTTCCAGTGGAATTCTGGAGGAGGTAGGAAAACCCCTGCCAAAATATTGGTTAGCTTTGTTTAATAATATTCTGAATGAAAGTCAAGTACCACCTTCATGGTAAAGGACCGACATTTCAGTGATATCAAAGGAGGGGAAAGATCCTGCAGATGTCTCAGTGTACAGACCAATTTCTGCACTTAACAATGACTATAAAATCTATGCCTCACTGCTGGCTATCAGACTAGCTCATATCCTCCCGATACTTATTAAGGGTGACCAATGTTGCTTTATAGAAGGCCACCAGATGTTTGATAATATTAGCCATGTGGTCATGGTGCAGAAGGACACAGATGAGCTGGGTAGGACTGTGATGTTGATCACCTTTGATGCTGAGAAAACATTCGACAGAATATCCTGGTGATATTTGTGGCTAATAATGGACAAGTTTGGGCTCCCAAAAAGGTTAGTGGAATTATTGAAAAATCTCTACTACAGGGGAAGCAAAAATTAAGATATGTGGAAAGATATCTCAAAGCTTTACTTAGAAAGAACTAGGCAGGGTTACCATTATCTCCCAAGCTTTTTGCTTTATATTTAGAACCACTGACAAAAATGATTAGAAAATTGGAAGTGAAGGGATACAAGACTGTCCTTTTTGCAGGTTTACAGCTCTTCATAAAAATCTCAGGGTATAAGACCAAATGAAGAGAAAACTGAACCAATAATAACCAGCTATCATTCAACTTTGGATTTGGTACAATGGTTCCCCTATCTAAGGGGCTTACTAAAATGAAATATTTGGGAGTCTGGCTGATGTCCAAGGTGGAAAGTGCAGCAAGGTACAAGTGGGAGGAAACTAAAAAAAAACTATAATTAATAAATTAAGAGTGCCAACTGTTAGCTCTGGATTTGTGCAATGAAATACAGGTAGTAAAAATGTTTTTGGTCCCTGTAATACTTTATGCAGCTAGTCCTTCTTTTATAAACCAGATGAATCAGTTTGGAGAGAGTTGAATAAACAAATGAAGACATTTAATGGGAGAGCAAGTCACCAAGAGTTAATTGGGAGAAATTAATCCTCCTGGTCTCTCGGTGGGGGGGGGTGTCTTGAACTGCCTTGATTAAAGGGCTATTATGAGCAATATAGCTCTGACTTAGTTATTTACTTAACATGACTGTATATGGGTCTATATTAGAACACCGACCTTTCAAAATTTCGAGTGTTCTAATATTGACCCGTTTTCAGCGAACGCTGAAAATATCGAAGAAACAGAAAACCAAATTTTTTCCTAGGGAAAGAACTTGGTTGTCCGTTTTTGTTGCTTCGGTATTTTCAGCGCTGCGGTGGAAAGTTACAGGTCAGGTTCAGGTAAGTGTGCGATTGTGTGGACGTGAGGGTTAGGGTGGGTTAGGTGAGTTAGGGTTAGGGTGCGGGTCAGGTAAGTGTGCGATTGTGTGGACGTGAGGGTTAGGGCGGGGTAGGTGAGTTAGGGTTAAGGCGCAGGTGAGGTGACTGTGCGATAGTGACGGACCTTAGGGTTAGGGTTTGGGTTAAAGTAAGTGGATAGCTAGTGGTGTATGTATAGTTTAGTGTAGGGTTAGGCGTAAGAGTTTAGCTGTATGTGTGTGGATTGCTGTTTGTTTGGTGTGCTTGGGTTGTGTGTATGTGTTTTGGAACAGTGAATTTTTTCCCTAGGAAAAAATTTGCTGCTCTGTATGTTTGATGTTTTATATTTTCGATTAATAGGGTTCGATATTAGAACACTCGAAATTTTGAAAGTTCGGTGTTCTAATATAGACCCCTGTATATTGCCCCATTTGGAAAAAGATGGCCCAGAAATATCTGGTAGTTTGGGAAGAATATGACAGAAGGAATATTTGGAGAAGGCAAACAGTTCAAGAGGTGGGAAACAACTATTCAAGTAGGGCCTTGGAGAATATTTATTTATTTATTTTTTTATTTATTAACCGGGTTAGTGCAACTGATACAGAGGCCCATTTTCAGTGGAGACCCGAGGAGAAAAGCTCCAGATACAAGTAACAATATCACAAAAGTATCACAAAAATATCACTAACATAGTTATATTAACAATGATATAGTTTCAGTTTGTTACACAATGAAGAATAGGAACAACTTTTTATACAGTTATGTTCAAGATGCTGAAAGCAGATACATGGCATGAAATAAATTCAATATACAGGTAACAGCTAGAAAATTCATGTGCATCAGTATTTACAAGACATATGGAGTAAGTAAGAAGTAAAGGAAGTATTAGAGAGACAAGTAGAGAAATAAATAATATATCCTAGATACCAGGGTATTGTCAGAATGGGTATGGCTAATAATGCCTATAGGCCTCCCAGCTCAAAGGAAACTCCAAGAGAGAAATTCTGTAGCAATTATAAATTGGCTTAGGATGATGAACGAGCCCTTTTTACTGAGATCATTTGATAACCAGAGATGGGGTCAACCCTCGGGGGCAGCTAAAAAAGCCTTTACCTTGACCTTGAGAGAGTATATCTACTAAACATAGGAATCTGTGAAGAGGCTAGAAATAGATTAAGGAAAATGAAGGGATTGGATAATATCCCAGAGCTTGTTTGTTCCTAACTGAGGCTAGATCCCCACTGGCAGTCACAAAAAAGATTACCTGTAGAGGTTATAGACCCTGCACTCGAATTTCAAAGATTCAGCAGTGAAGATGAAAAGGAAAGGGGAGGAAGAGCTGGGTGGGAGGAAGAGCTGGGTAAGTCACGCATGATGGCATAATGGGAAAAATATGTGAAGCTTCCAGAATGGTGACTAATTCATGATGCATCAAACAACCCCTGGCTTATGTAAGCAAATCTAGTCTGTGGAGAAGTGTGTGGTAATTGTCCTTGACCATATTGAAAAGAGGAGAGAGCCACTGTTCCCTGGGCCTAAAGGAGGGACTCGCCACCACAATTTCTGGAGAGTCCTTCTGGATCTTTAGAGGAACCCTGGATATCAATGGAAAGGGTGGAAAAGCAAAGAGGAAAATTTCCATCCATAGGAGTAAGGAGACTTCTGTCTTCCAGGCCTGTCTGCAAGGAGTCCTGAAGAATTTCTTTAGTTATCTGTTCTCAGAGGTGATAAACACATCAACCTGAGCATGAAGAGTTAGAGTGAACTGAATTGCTATTTCCCAGGCTATCATAGCAAGCCTGCAGAGGGAATATCATCTGTACCCCCCCCCCGCCTTTTATGTACCACATCTGCGTGGTGTTGTCTGCATAAACTTGCAGAGATCCTGGGTTCCAGAGATGATATAAGCCTTTCAAACCACTGATCACTGTCAACATATCTCACATATATGTGCTTCTGTCTGGCTTGGGAGTCCACAGACCTTGTACTTTCACTGCTTTGGAAATCACTCCCCAAGCAAGGTCTGAAACATCTATAGTGACAAACTGGAAAGGGGTCAGAAGGGAGAATGGGAGACCTGAATTACAACAAATACAGCCTACCAACCAGAGAGTATCCCTTCTTACAAATCACAAAACTGGAATTTGAAGAGACAGAGGGTGACGATTCTGAGTCCAGAACGACCTGATGTACCACTGGATTTTTCTCATGTGGGATCTAAGGGGGAGCATGTGAATCATCAGTGCCATGTACCCCCAATATCCTAAGGAATTTCCTTGCAGATACCTGGCTCTGAATGGAGAAACCAATCCCAGGAAGAACTATTGCAACATCTCTACTTTGTCTGGAAAAAGGAAAGACTCTTCCTAGGGCAGAATCTGTCAACCATCCCAGGAATACAGTTCTGTGAGAAGGGATGGGAGAAGATTTTTGAAAGTTGATTTGGAAACCTAGACTAAGTAAAATATTCTGAACAGTTGCTAAAGACTCTTGTTAGCCTTAGAAAGTATCTGTAAAGATAAAACAATCATCCAATTCAGGAAATATGCGAAGGTCTTCAAGTGTGCGGTAAGCAATTATTGGGGCCAGACACTTTGTGAATACCCTTGGTGCAGAGAAAAATCTAGTGGGTAAGACAGAGGATTGATGATGTAAGTCACACACAGAAAAACTAACAAAAAAATGAACAGCTTGGCAACGTGAATGTGATACTAAGCATCTTTTATGTCTAATTTTACTACGAAGGCTAGAGGAGAGAACAAAAGTAAAACGGAATAAGGGAAAATCATTTTGAATTTTGGAATCTTGGCAAAACAATTTGGAAAGGAAAGGTCCAACCTCCATGATCCTTCCTTTTTGGTATGAGAAAAAAAATGTTTTTGAATAAAAGTCTTTGCCCATCTGAAAGGGGACACTGGTTCTGTTCCTCCTTAAGCAAAGCATCTAATGCAGAATTGGAAGAAAGAAGGAGAGTTTGTTCCCAGGCCAAGGAGAAATTCCTGGGACAGGGGGATGGATACCCATTATTAGGTGTACCTGTGTTGAATTACATTTAAAAAGCATTTGTCTGTCACATTCTGATACCACAAGTGAAGGTGAAGCCTCATGGAAATGGAGAAGTTGCCAGGATGGGAAGAGGGCAGAACCAAACAGCAAATAGTCATGCCAACTGGGAGGGCTGTCCTAGATTTTTGGAGACTTTTCCTTTCTTTTTCAGAGCCACCTTGCCATCACTTTTAAAACTCTTGTTTAACAGTTCCTTGTCATGTAAATTGCTTATTAAAAAAGGAAGCTGAGGAGGAAAGGAAATTATTTGCTTTTAAAAAGGGAAGGTTGAACTATTTGAGTCATGTTTTGAATCAACTTTTCCCTTTTACCTCACTTCTTGATCACCTCAACTGCAGGAGGGCCTAAACAGAATTTCCTTGTCGAAGAGAGGATTTAAAATTTCAGTTTTAATATCTTCAGTAAGTATTTAAGAATGAAGTTAGATGAAGCTTATACTTACCAGACCAGAAACAGCAGCTCTGGATAGAGAATCATCAGCATCATAAGCAGACTTTAAAACATATTTAGTAACACGGAAAGCGAATGTTAGTGAGGCATTCAAGAAAATCTTACCTCAGAAGAAGGAACGTTAATAATTAACCTTTGCATGCTCTCAAAAGATAAACGTACATACCCTAACGTGAGCTTGGCAGCTTAAAATTCTAAAAGATAAAGTAGCAGAAGAAGAAACTGTTTTCCTTAAATAGTCAAAAGCTTTCCCATCCTTGTCAGAGGGAATGGGGTTAGCAGCAGTTTTCTGTTTTGCACAATCAGTTCTAGATAGAGAAATTATTGCTAGATCAGCTTTAGAGTTAGAAAACCAATACTTATAAATCTGATGTACCCTGTATAACATGTCAGACTTCCTGGAGGCAGGAGATTGTTTCTCATTTGTCTAATAGTCAGTGATAAAAGCATTCTCAAAGCAGGCAAAACAGGAGAAACAGCAACAGATTTGGGCATATCCATCTGCAACAAATCATAATACATTTTCTGTGTAATAAGAATTTCATTCTGTTGCATTGAAAAATCTCTTTCAACTTAGATAAAGTCTCAGAAAAGGAGAAATCTTCTAGAAAGAACTCTGAAATAACGTTTTCTACAGAATCAAGACTTTTCAGATTGAGAAGAAATTCCAAAAGTACAACTATCATCCCCCATGCAATGCCTGCTCTTCTGATGAAAAATTCAAGTCAGAAAGAGAGGAAACACTTTTTCTTTTCTTACCCGAGGAAGAATTAGACAAATAGAAGGCAGAAATGAGCTCTTTAGCAAAGCCAAGTTAAAGAAACAGGGGAAGGCAATATTTTCTCACTATGTTCCCTGAAAAATGACCATCCAGCAGATTCAGGTTGCCTATCCAGAATGACTGAAGAACTTTACCTGCCCCTTCTCCAGAAGCATGCAATAGTGATTTTCCATTGCTAGCCTAGGGCACCCCTACAGCCACAGAGGACACGGCTATCTCCTGTTCCTTGGTGACAGTATGTGCAACACCAGAGGGACCAGAGGTAAAGGTGAGCAGCCTAAGTAACCAAGAGTAGCCATAGCAGAGTCACCCACCAGCACTTGAGGAGCAGCAGGAACTAGTCTGACACCCAAAATCTCCGTAACGACTTTCTTCTTCTTGTGGACAGGGAAGGTAAAACCAAGGAGGTGCTTCATAGGTAAGTGAAGACTAAGGAAGGTAAAACCAGGGAGCTGCTTCATAGGTTAGTGAAGACCAAGGAAGGTAAAACCAGGGAGCTGCTTCATAGGTAAGTGAAGACTAAGGAAGGTAAAACCAGGGAGCTGCTTCATAGGTTAGTGAAGACCAAGGAAGGTTAAACCAGGGAGCTGCTTCATAGGTTAGTGAAGACTAAGGAAGGTAAAACCAGGGAACTGCTTCATAGGTTAGTGAAGAATAAGGAAGGTAAAACCAGGGAGCTGCTGCATAGGTTAGTGAAGACTAAGGAAGGTAAAAGCAGGGAGCTGCGTCATAGGTTAGTGAAGAATAAGGCCATAAAGGCATGTAGAGAAGCCTGGATGATTTGGCAAAGTAGAGAACAAGTGTACTGAGGTAAATAAACTACTGACAGCCCCCCACAAGCACATTATCCTACCCCAAACACACAAACCTAAAAAAAAATGTGTAGGAAGGTCTGTCACAAAGTAGAACTTATTTCACAGAAAGGTCACATAACCATTTACACATATACTCCCTTAGAAAAACAATAACAGTCCCCAAACATAGAGTTTACCAGCAAGTACAATATTTCAGTCAGAAAAACACAAGGGTACTTACGTATTATCGCAATCACATTTTTGCGGTTGTGAATCGTGTATCGTTGAATATAGACGAGCGCATGAAACACTGTAAAATGTTCAGACTCCTCATTGCTGGTAAAAAAAAACCTGTGGACTACCTTCAGGGACAGCAAAACTTTCCAAATTCCTCTTCTGGTTTGCCGTGCATTACAGACCCACGCTTCAATTGCCATCCATGCTCTCTTATTGATGAATGGAAAATGTGAACCATCACGAACAAGGAAAACGCACACACAGGAAGGAGTTTTTTTGGAAAGCAATACTTTCTTTAAAAAAAATGTAAACATACTGTATGCACAATAACCATTGTGATGTGAAAGACCAGGGACAGTAATGCTTGTAAAAAGTCAGGGTTGATGATGTTGATAGGCAACTGTGGGTTCCTGATTACACATAGTAAGAACGGTAAAGAAGACATGTTACTGGCTGATGAAGTGTTTCTTCTTGTCATTTGTAGAATGTGGCTGGTTTTTAATTTGGACTTGAACATATGTTAACAAACTGTTAAAAAAAAAAAGTGAAGTAAAACCATTATTCCTGTGGCTATGCCTTTCTATATGGGGGAAAGTGGTTAGCAATTGCAGACAGTAAGACAGCAGCCCTGACAGTTGTAGCGTGTATGCACTTTACTGCCGGCTACATGACATGTTGGCGACAATGTGCATACTGAAACAGCAACATTAACTTTATCATTTTTTAATGATAACCCTGCCCAAAACAACCTTCATTGTGCAAGGAAACCCATTGTCTGACACTGTGACACCATTAACATTTAGATGTAAACATCGGGAAGCAACCGTTATTATCGCAAAAATGTGGTTGCAATAATACGTAAGTACCAACACAAGTTTGCCACAGGAAATTAATTTTAGTGAAAGGTTTTCTCTACTGGGGAACGTGTCTGCCCAGCCTTGAAGGATAGCTGTCTGGTCATTCCATGGGGCTGCTGAACAAATACTGTTCAGTAGTAAAAAAAAGATCTGAATAAATTTATACTCCGTCTATAGATGGAGATCCCCTCTAACTCCTGATGGAGCACATGGAAAACACCTTAAAACTTTGAAAGCTGTCAGGTCACATGGGGTTCAGGACCTGTATAGTTTAGGCTACTGCAACAGTGATGTAAATGCTGGCTATCTTCAATTCAAGTTCTTGCAGGTGTTGTGCTCCCACTGTAATTGGCATATCATAGGAAGGCATAGTCTTCTTAGTAGACAGCATACCAAAGCAGCACCAGAGTCGTTTGTCCAAAAAATCACAAAAACAACCTTGCTGACCTCCTACAACAGAAAGGTAGTGAAGAAATAAACAGTGACTGCAAACTATACTTAATCAAAACCCATTGTACTAATAAAATCAGTGTGCATACGTATGTATTATTTATATACAAAGACGTGCAGAACGTACATGGGAAGAGTGTTTT
This sequence comes from Protopterus annectens, assembly GCF_019279795.1. Taxonomy (NCBI): domain Eukaryota; kingdom Metazoa; phylum Chordata; order Ceratodontiformes; family Protopteridae; genus Protopterus; species Protopterus annectens. The sequence goes on from NC_056732.1 coordinate 52,051,355, forward strand.
CATAAAAACCAGGAAAATGTAGAATAAACGTTGTGTGTCCTCCACATACACACACACATGCCTGTCAACCCTATAGCACAAGAAGTTTGGACAAAGCCAAAATAATGGGTGACAAAGAGCCAAAATCAGGGACCAATTTAAAAAAATACTCCTACAAACTTATAAAGTTGTTATAATAACAGCTATTCCATTATCATGCATTTTCTGAAAGAAACAAAGTTTGACACTCGAATGTCTATCATTATTTAATGACTTCAGTCCTCAATGTTGTGCTAAAAAGCCACAATGTTTTAAGGAACTAACCAATAATATGAGGTAGAAATCTGCACATTCTGCAAACTTCTTGACAGTGGAGAGTTATACCTCCCCCTTGCCTCTCTGCACACAATATTTCTTGAGGGAGATGCATAGAAATCTACTGGTCTTCTCCTGTAACAGGGAGGCTCATAACCCCCTTAATCTGTCCTCTCCCAACACATGCATGAAAATTGATTGCAAGTTTTCCTCCTATGTTCTTCAGTTACTGAAAATGTGAATGGTGGGGGTTTAAAAGTTGACAGTCCCCCACCTTACGTATTATTATTTTTTTTTTGCATGGAAATGAATTGAAAGTTTTCCTCCAGCTTTCTTCAGTTATTGAAAATGTGAAAGATAGGAGGTTGGGGGGGGGGGGTTAACAAACCCCACCCCCTTAAAAGAAGCACGCCATGTAAGTATTTATGTGAAATAACTGATATCTTTAATGATATCTTTATTTTTGTTTATGCTTTCCTTTGCAACATGATTCTTTGTGTAAGCAGTGGAGGACCATTCCAATGTGTGGGTGTGCTGAATTCAGATACGGGACAGTAGCTGGTGAGTTTTGCTAGCATGCATCTTGTGGGTTACTATAGTACAATATCAGTTATATTGTGCTACAGTACAATATAGCTAGTACTGCTTTTAGGAATAAACCCATTGTTCCTGGCTTCATAGTCAATAACTTAATTTCTTATGTTGCCTTTCAGTGGAGCTGTAGTAAACTGGATTTTGGGAAAGGAGCTCAAACTAATAATATACATCACACTATAACATTTATCATTGCATCTGTACCACATACTTACAACTCCTAGCTCCTTTATCAGGTCATTCATTGTGTTTTTGCCTCAGCTGTCGACATTATGTTACAATGACCTCCTCTCATGCAAGTTCTTGATATGCCAGTTGCACAAATATTAAAATGATTCACTGTCCATTTTGTTTAAAAACACAGCTCAGAAGTATAAAGCATGTAAAGGCTATCGATTTATAGCCTCGATTGTCCAACTTATACCTTACTGGTCTTCAAGAAGTTTGGTTTCTGCAAGCCCATGCTAATATTTCCTGCTTTCCATGTAGATATTAAAGATTATTTTTGAAAGATGTCAGTGAATGATGACTTCTCATTACAAATGAAAGAAAAAGCTCCTGCCATAATCTTAGAAAGAATTGTGTTATGCATCTGTATTTTTTCTTTTTTTTTGCTTCCTACCCGAGGACTATGCCTGGTGATTCCACTGCCTTTACCCAAGTGGGCTATTCAGTCAGGGAAAATTATGGCTGGTTACTCCTGGGCTAGGTGAGAGCTCTGTGGCCCATTTGTTCCTGCCCTCTGTTCCTTGGCAAGAGTCGGATGGTAGGGAGATGGCAAGCTTGCCAATCCTGGGGAGGCAGCCTACCCTCTTGTACTGAGAGCACCCCCATTTGGCAGTTACTCTGAGTCTGCAGTTCCTAACACCTGAGGGAATCATGCTTCTGCACTCTAGTGTTCCCACAGATGGCTCATAACTCGAGAAAGTAAACACTTAGTGCTCCTGCTAGGTATCACCTGTGTGACAAGGCAGTCAGTTCCCTTCCTCCAAACTGGGGTTGCCTGTGACATTATCAGGGCTTTATCCCCCTGTGCCACAGACCTGGCTTATTAAAGTATTGTTAGCTCTTCTAGTAATGTGTGTAGGCATAGACTTCCAAATACAATCAGATCAAACATTGCTTTATACAGCTGACAGATGTCACCAGTTAGTAACCTATAAGAAACAAAACACAGTGACAGCTGCTAAGGCTTTGATGAATAGGTCAAGTTTTCCAAACTTATGATTTTTTTCTTTCAGTAATTGTTATATTATTCTAAGTTGTTTTTGGGTAGCTTGTTTGAAGGCTACAAAATGTAGCCTGGTATTCAGTAATGTGTCAACTCAGTGAGGCATAATGCGATGCAGTGATCACCCTGGAGTGCCTAAAGGTGCCTTTCAGAATTAGACAGGCTACAAAATATGTTTCTGACTTTAGTAGGTACAGACCAGTCAAAATTTAAACTGTTGTGAAATCTTGTCCCAAATCATTAATGTCTTTTTTTCTCATTTGAACTTTCAGTTTGTTGTCATAAACTGTCCTTTTTACGTCTCATGACACTACATTTACTAACAGTAAAAAGTAGGGCAATACTACTGCCCCAAGTGTGTCTCATTTTGTAGTTCTTGAAGAACTTCAGTAACTCTTTCTTTTCTTTATTTTTTGCATTCTTTGTTCCAGCTGTGCTGATTGCCAAACTTCAGCCCTCTCAGCGTATCAGCGCAGTCATTCAAGAGGGGCCATCGTTAAGGCAACCGTCAGGGTGGTATGCGTTTTGTGCTATGGCTCTACTCCCCTCCCACATGCTTGTATAAGAAGTGGAAGAGGGACTTGCAATGGGCTGACTGTTGTGGTCATCCTTCACTTCTTCCTCCTTCTGCCCTGAAGCGCAAGGTCTCCTCAGTCTCCACCGGAGAAATCACACTTTCCTATGTACTTCTTGAGCCCCCCGTAAACATCTCCTCCTCCAGGTAGAAGCAAGCAGGCCACACCCCTTCACTCTGTTTCATCCATGCTTAGCTTGTCCAGTGTCTGGCCACTAACTGAGCTCCATTTACTTGGGCCACAGTTGGGGCTCCATCCCTCTCTGCAGTAGTGGCTTCAGGTTCCTTTTCTTGTTGGGTCAAATAGCTGGGGAGGGCTTGTTGGACATGTTAAAAAAAATACCAATACGCATAACCATGGATAGGCTATCTGGCACTCTGTGGAATTCCCCTAATTTTGAGGACCAAAATAAAAAGCAATACAGATAGGACTAGGCTAGCAGCCTCATGAATACCATACAGTCCATAGCATCAACAACCAAATTAATCAGAGAAACTACAGCCATAGCCAACCTTCGGTCTTCAAAATGTGGAACACTATCTTACCTCTCTTGTAACAATGTTCAGAAAAGATGGCAAAATGTGGAATATTTACTAACAACAAGGATGGAAGCTCCCAGCACAGTGTGTATTAAAGTTCTACTGATGTCCAGTCATCTTCTTTGGCTTGCCAGACAGTTACATGGTTGCAATATAACTGTATTTATTGTAAGGCACAAAAGTTATCCAGAAGTTGTAATATAATGTGTTTTACCACATGCTCTTCAAACATTAGAAACACAAGAATAAGTTGCAAGATTCCAGGCAAACAATCCAAGCAACACCCCCCCCCCCCATACCTCTCAACCTCTTAGTGCAAGAAATCTGGACAAAGCCTGACATAATGGTGGGACAAAGGCCCAAACATAAAACATATTTTAAATATTGATATATAAACTTAGAATGTTGCTAGAATAACAGGGTTTGTGTTAACATACATTTTCTGAAGGAGCTGAAGCCTGAAACTCAAATGTATATTATTATTTAGTGACTTCATTCCACAGATCATCCCAATGATTTGCCAGAAAACCACAAATTGTATAAGGACCAGACCAAAAATATGAGGCAAAAATCTGAACATTTTGCAAAATCTGGAGAGTTGAGAGGTATGACCTTCTCCCCAAGCACACAATGCACACAAAAACACACAAATTCAGTCAGACTCAAGCAATACAACCAGGAGTAGGCTCACTTACTTATTTAACTATGTAAATTTCTATACATTAAATAAACAGTGGGTTGCACTGAGCAATCAGTGAAAATACATACACACACACATGCACACACACACACACACACATTGTGGATTGTAATTTTTTACAATTTCTGTACCTTACTATCATCAGTTTTGCCTCATATTTTTGATTTGATCCTCAAAAGGCTTCTTGGTTGCTAATAAATCATTGATGATATCAGTCACTGAAAATAAATAATGCCTGGCTCTGACATGAAGGGGTAGTAATCCATAAATGTGTCCCAGGCAACCGGCATTGGAACACCAGCTTTGGCGCTGATGGTGCTAGGTAAAAAGAGGAAAATTAAAGGGTATGGCCCCCTCACCTTTCCCAGGGTTTCATAAATAGTTACTAGGCTTGCAGTCCAGCAGGTGACCATTGAGGAGTCTAGCCCAAACTCCCAGTTTCACAAGCACTGCCTGGCTAAGTCACTAGCTTGAGGTCACATAGCAGACAAATGAGGGCTGCGGGAATCTAACCTTGTACCACAAGAACTACAGCTCACAGCGTTAACTTCTCCAAGCCAACTACCATACTCAGGTGAGGGGAAGGAGGGGCTGCACACAGCCAGAAGCACATTGGGTGGTGGACTGGGAAGTTCAGTGTTGGCACCTTGGGGGTGCAGGATGCTTGGAAGGAAAACCGCTGGTGGAAGTGAGAGGATGTCCCACTGTGTCATTCAATAACACTTCACTGGGTGCATGTGTTAGAGATGGGGAAACTAAAAAAAAAAAAATAATCAAACTGTAGCCCTGGTAACAGGAAACTGGGGTAGAAATGGACCAATTGGCTCGGGCGGGGGCTGATGATAGACCTTTAGTGGGAGCAAAGAATGCAAAATAAGAAAAGAAAAAATATTAATAATGATGACAGACATTTGAGTTTCAGACTCCATATCTTTCAGAAAATGCATATTAATAAAAAATACCTGTTGTAACAGTCTTCAGAAAAGATGGAGAAAAATTATTTAAAAAAGCAATGTGCCAAGGACTATATCAACAATTTCTTTATTCTGAAGAAAATAAAGTAGCCGTATGATAATATTTAAATTAAATTGTTAGAGTTATTAATTATACCTGCTTGGCTTAGAAAAAACTGGAGTATGTTGAAAACAAACAAGGAATTGTTTGAAGTGGTGGGACTTGAACCCACTTTCACATATAGGTCTGGGATGAATTTCAAGAGAGTTTTTGAAAAGATGCATAAGGTAAATTTTAGTGCTACGAGGGTGACCACTATGTGTGGACATTGTAAGCAATGTTCAAATATTTATAGGGAAAATAGTATTTTATTGCAAAATGGTATACATAGCAGAGTAAAATACTGTAAGGGGAATTGCAATACAAAATGATAGTGTACTTGGCAACATGTACAAGTTGTCCAGCATTTTATGTTGGAAAACCGGAGAGGGCTTTGAAGGACAGAATGTACGAACATTCATACGACATTAAAAATAAAAAGGAGGCCAGTGCACTATATAAACATTCTTTGACATGTGTTGGATTTAAATGTTTTAAGTTTGGTATAATTGATACGGTTGGAACAAATACTAGAGGGGGTGATGTTAAGAATTTGTTGTTAAATAAAGAACTGAAATGGCAGCTAAGGTTGAGAACTAATTCCCCCCCAGGTTTGAATGAATACATTACTATCAAACCAGTATTAGTGGCAAAAGCAGTGGAAGTGTAGTTACCTATTGTAGGTATGGTATGTGATTCCACTATTTTAATTAGTCATAGTAGTCTTATTGCATTTTATTTATTAATTTCTGTTCAAAGTATGGACAGTAATGAATATTTTAATGATGTATTTTAAATGATTTCCATGTATGGACACGGAATAAGGAATTAGTATTAAGTCCTGTATTGAGGTTCAATAAGGGACTATATTACTTTAAAACACTATTTGGGTTTTAATTGTATTTATGGCACATGGTATAAAATGACTGAGTTCAAAGTTTTGTAGTTATCTGATGAAGTCTTGATTCTCAAGACGAAAGTGCTTATATTGTGTTTAAGAATAAATTATTTGGCATCCACTTGTGGTACTGGACTTCTGTTGTGATTTTTACAATTCCGATTCTATATCATAGCTCAGAAAAATCATTTCCCTAGTTACACCAACTTGTTTACCCAGTATCTCTGACAGAATAGTGTGCAGGGGATCTTTAAAGTCTGCCAACTCATTACAGTCCTAGAAAAATAGTTCCCAATTACCGTTTCCTCTCCTTCACACATCAAGCATTTGCTGTCTACCTGAGAAAAATTTATCTAGAGTCTACTTGGGGTATAAAAATATCAATGTAAACATTTGCAAGCAAATGTCCCAAATCTTCTACTTTGTTGTATATTTGGGAGATATACATATATCCCACATTGTTTCTTTGTGAATTGTTTATCCAATCTCTCTTCCCAATCCTATCTAATTTCCTCTGATTGATTCCTATAGTTATGCAATATTTTATATGCTCTACTAATTATTCCTTTTTTAACGTAAATGCCTATTCTATATTTTACTAAGAACTCTGTCAGTGCTGGTCTTTCATTTAGCACCCTTGCATTTATTTCTCTTTGCCTTTACTCTGATATCAATCCTCAATAGGGAAGGCAATCTCTATCCTGCAGTCCAAATACATTTGTGGCATCCTCCCATTCTATTACCTTTCCCTCGCTAGTTATTTTCTGCCAATACCTTCATTCCTTTGCCAGTTTTCTCCAATAATTTCCAGCCCCATCTTGCCTATTTTCTGTATCCATAATTGCAGTCATCCCTATTGGTAGAAATTCCTTTCTCCATTCCAGTGTTGGCTTAGTTCTTAGAATACTTTCTGCTACTTTATGAATATAATATTCTGTATGATTATTGTTATTCTCCTTAAAGATCTGGATCCAAAATCCCAATCTTTCCTTGTTTCTTGAGTTTCCCCCTGTTTTAATCATCATCCCTTTCCACTTTAAATTATACGTTTCTGTTTATGCTCTGTATAGGAGCCTTAACTGTGTAGCTTTGACATACCCCTTCAAATTGAATAATCCCAATCTGCCTTGTTCTATGGGAAAAATCAACTTATCCCACTTGTCTTCCCCTCCCAGATAAAATCCTTCAGCTTCTTATTAATTACTATCTACAACTTCTCCTCTGGTTGATAAAAATATGCCTGACCTGTGTATAAGACTAAAGGGATTAAAAACATTTTAACTGCTTGTATGTTACTATCCATATCCATATATCAGAGCTTCCAATTTCTCAGATTTTGTATTATCTTTTGTTTAGTCTCTTCCCACATATCCTTAGCTGCCACACCAGAATCATTTCAATCCATAGTCTTAAATACTTCATTTTATCATGTCCCCATAAATATGGATATTGCTGAACCAATTTTTTGTGTGGGTACATAATTTACTGCTTTTTCCTTTGTTTTAGCTTCATTAATTTCATATCTGAAAATGTTTGAAACCACCTCAAAATGTTCCACAACACTGTAATATCCTGTTCTGGTTTTTGTAAGGTATAAAATAATATCATCTGCAACTAGAGCAAGTTTTTCTTGACTACAATACCAATTATATCCTTGAATTTCTGAGTCCCTTATTTTCTTTGCCAATGGTTCTAAATATAATGCAAACAGCAAAGGGGAAAGAGGACACCTCTGCCCGGTTCCTCTTCTCAAGCAGAAATTAACATAGAGGACTCCACGCACTTTAATTTTCATCTCTGATCCCTCATACTGTATATCCTCCTAATCAACCTTATAATTTTATCAGGGAATGCAAATACTTCTATTGCTCTGCTCAAAAAGTTCCAGCTTCCTCTGTCAAATGATTTCTCTACGTCAAGATTCACCAGCAGTGGTATTTTCTTACATTCTGCTTCCCTCTGGATAATCACTGTTCTGTTAATGTTGTCAAATGTTTTCCTTCCGTCCACAAAAACACACTGATCCATGTCTATCAGTTACGGCATCACTTGCCATTCTTTTAGCCATTATAGACATAATCACTTTATAATCATGGTTTAGTATTGAAATGGGCCTGTATGAAGCTGGGTTTGATGGAGCTTTATCCACTTTAGGTATTACAGCTACCACTGCTTTCTTCCAGGATGTTGGTACTTGTCCTCTAATTAAAATACTGTTAAACAAAACGTTCCAGAGCTTCATCTTTTTTCCTCATAGCTTCCAATCCTCCACAGGAATACCATCTATTCCTGGAGAATTTCCTGTAGATTTGTTATACATCACCATTTTTATCTCATCTCCTGATATCCTAACTGTTAGTAATTGAGCCTCATCTCCCTCTAGTCTTGGCATATTTAATTTCTTCCATAAACTTCCATTTGTACCTTTTCTTGATTTCCATATTTCTCTGCTTTATACAGATTTTCATAGAATTTCTGATATATTTCTAATACCACTGCAGGGTCTCCTATTACCTTCCTTGTTACAGGCTCCCTAAGTTTGGCAACAGCCCTTTCTACTTTCTGTTGCCTGAGTCATTGTGCTAAAAGTTTTTGTGCTCTAGAGTTATTATCAAAAACAGTTGCTAAATAACAATCTTTCTAAACTCGTGCATATTATCGAAGTAATCCCTTATTTACTTTTTAGCATTCTGCGGTCGCTCCTCTTCTTGTTCTGTCAGATTCCCCCTATTCTGCAGTACTTTAACATTTCTCAGTCCCTCTAAATAATTATTGTTGCTTCTTAACCATATCTCCCTTTCTATTATTTCCACCCTATTTATAAACTCCACTTTAATTATATTCCACTCCTTAGCTATATTTTCAGAAGAAATTTCTATTTTTTCTAATAGCTCCTGAATAATTTCCATGACCCATTCCTTAAATTCCTCTCTTTTCAACAGATAGGTCAGAAAGCACCAGTATCTAATTTTTATTTCTTTACCCTGTGTTGTTATTTTACTTATTAATGGAACATGATCTGAAATAGTTATTGGGTGCATAGCAAGACCTTTAATTAAATGCACATGTTCCTGTGAAATGTAAATTCTGTCTAGCCTAGCCCATTTTGTACCTTGGGGAATAATATGTAAATTCACTCTAAACTCCTAGTACTGAATTTGCATCTTTCATGCCAAATATTTTCATAAATTTCTTCAAAAGTCTAGGCTACTTTGTTATACTTTCCCATCTGGACCACCCAGACACATCTTCACTGCTGCAAATAAAATTCCAGTCCCCACCTATGAGTAATATTCCTTGCTGAAAGCTGATTATTTCTCCCACAATTTTCTTCAGCTCCATTATAGCAGTTTTAGGAGGAATATAAATACATGCCAATGTAATCCTCCTCCCTTGCCAGTAGCCCCTTAGTACCACAAATCTACCATTATTATCTTATTTCTCCTCTTCTATCACTATTGGAACTCCTCTTGCAATTAATATAAGTACTCCTCTTTTCCTTATTCACAGGTATTCCTCTGAATAACCATCCTGAATACCTTTCTTTATCAAATTCTCATGTTCAGTTCTTTTCAAGTTCGTCTTCTATAGCATAGCTTTTTGCACTCTACATTTTTAATATAGCTCACTACTCTCTCTTTTTTGTATTTATCTGTGAGTCCATTAACATTTAAAGACATTGCAGAAAGCATCACTGTATTAAAAAGTTATTATTCCCACCTTTTATGTATAACACTTTTTGTTAAATATCAGCTTTTGTGTTACATGCATATACTGTTTGGCAGGTTGAACTTTTATACAGTTAATATTGAAGTTTTACCCTCCTAATAGGAACAAAGGTCCCAAATTGACAGCCACATTCACAGAATTTAGTTAACCTAAAAGAAAGCTTATCTACACTAAGACGCATGGTGCAACCTATGCTTCTACTAAATGCTGTCTGGCTTTTCTTATCTTTAAAGCTCACCCAGCTGGGAAAACACCTGAATGCTTTCAGTGAACATTATCTCCTAGCCATTTTTCTCTTTATCAGATTGTAGCCAATTTCTCTTTATCAGATTGCCTCCATGGAGACTTGAGGACCATATACAGTATTGCTACTAAGCATACACTTATTTGCTAGAAAAAAAGCCTTATAATATTTAATATCCATTTTAATTTACGTCCTCTTAAAATGTGTTACTAGATCAAGCTAAGGGCCTTAATCCAGTCATTACCCATGCAAAAATGGGAAAAAGCACAAGCTCTTTTAACCAGTCTTTTTGTTTACATTGCAGTGCCTATATTTCTTAAAACTGAGCAAGGAGAAAGAGAGAAGAAGAAACAAAGAAAAAAAGGAAAAAAACAGGAGTGCCTGTTTACATGAGTATCCCCATTATGCTTAAAAACAACTGAGAAAACTTCACTTTATAGCCTGCAAAGAAGATCATACGCTATAAAAATAGTAGTATTAAGAAAAAAAATGTTTTACTTATAGTTAACTTTCTCCCTCCTCTTCCACTCCCCTAAGTATTTTTTCCAAACATAAATGACATGAAGTAGGGCATATACTTTAGTGTGCCCCACATGTCCAACAATTCCAAAAAAGTACAATATTTCCAGATTTGCTTTGTAATCCCACATTTGTCAATTTCTACGTTACTGGTTTTATTCCTGTTAATCTCCATCTCCCAAATCCCATCTCTGCTTCATTTCGAATGTTATGTCAATTCTTCCAGTCAACTCTTGTGCTCCCTTCTCTCCAGCATTTCCACTGAAACATTGGAAATGGTTTCACTGGCATAGTCTCTCTGCAGTCTTTATTACCAGAAGAGCAAGAAGAAGAATCTCCTTCTGTTTCACAGCTCATTCCTTGTTGGACAAATGTTTGTATTTCCTCCTTAGCATGTACTGCATCAAAAAATGATTGTGAATTGCTTATCCAATCTCTCTTCTCAATCCTTTTTAACCTCCTCTAATTGACTCTTATGTTTACTGTGCCATATATTATATGCTCTACTAATTATCCATTTTTAACAGCAGCTTCTGTTCTGGATTCTACTAAAACTCTAACAGTGCTGATCTTTTGCTTAGGATCCCACTATTTCTTTTTCTTTGCCTATACTCTGATATCAACCCTTGATAGGGAAGGCAGTCTCTAGCCTGGAGTTCAAATAAATTCTTGGCCTCTTCCCATTCTATTACCTTTTCCTCTGTAATTATTTTGTTTCCTCGTGTTATTCATCACATGGTGTCCCAAGGAGTGATAGAACCAGTTCCTCCTTCCTAGGTGGGAGAGGGTTTTATTCAAGTATGTTCTTACTGCCAAAAAATGCTTAGAGATCAATTCTGGATCTTTCTTTCTTTTCTAAACCTGTTTGTGATAGTGTCCAAATTCAAAATGATGTCACTTTACAACCTGTTACCTCTTCCTCTTTTCCTCTTTCAGGTTTCCTGATAATGTTGGATTTAAAAGATGCTTATCATCACATCTGTATTTGTCCAGACTTCAAGCATTTCTTAAAGCTTTGTGTGCCCCGATCACATTATCATTCTTCTGCCTTACCCTTTGAACTATCCACTGAACCAAGAGTGTTCACAAAGTATCTGTCCCCAGTTATAGCTCATTGCATGCTACAAGGTATCCATATTTTTCCATATTTAGATAACTTACTTATCTTTGCAGAGCCTTTTTTCAAAATATTGAGAAATCTCTCTTGCACAAGTTGACATTCCAAGAGAACATTCAAAAGTCTTTCTTGACTCCTTCACACAATATTGTGTTTCTGAGATGTCAACTAGACACCTCGGTTCAAACAGCTTTTCTTCAACAGGAAAAATAGATCTTTTTCTAGATCTATTTCTAAAGTTTTCTACTCAGATTTCAGTCACTGTGAGGGAATAACTCAGGATTTTGGGTCTCATGGCATCTATGATTCTCATGATACCCCTGGCAAGACTCCACATGAGAAAGATACAGTGGTATCTGAAATCTTTTTGTCCCAGCATTAATACCCTTTATATTTTCAGATCCCAGTACTGGGGGTTGGCAGAAGAGAAATGTTTGTTGGAGACAACAGATATCCTTAAATCCAGGTCTCCTCTTCTTCAACCATGCTTCCAACCATTCAGTCACCACAGACACTTCACACTTTGCTTGAGAAGCAGTTTCAGGAGGGATAAAATTTCAGTGAGTGTGGGACACCAAGGACAGATGCAAGCACATAAATATCAAGGAGATGCTTGACCTGATCAATGCACTCAACTCTAGCACTCTGAACCATCTTTGGTCCCCAGGACCTCTTCAGATGGTTACAGACAGTTATTTAGTACATCAATAAGTAAGGTGTAACCACGTCATAACCCTCTTTGCAGACTAGTCATGTTAGCTTAGGATATAGCTTCACAGCACAATCTCTGTTTTGAGTTGCAAGCTCATATGGTGAATCATCCCTAGCTTATTTTCCATAGGGACAGGGTTTTTTTCAGGACTAATTTTTCTTTTATGCCTAAATTGGTATCCAAGTTTACTTTAAGCCAAACTATCCATCTCCCCATTTTCTTTCCAGAAGCTAAAAATGAGGGAGAAAGGATACCCCATGCCTTGGATGTCCGCAGACAACTTGGGTACTATCTTGACAGAACTAAATCTTTCAGATCTTTGAATCAATTGCTCATTTCTTGTGAAAGTAAGAAGTGGCACCCTGTGCCAAAATGAACTATTTCCAAATGGTTGTCTAAGGCAATTTCCTTTTGTTATACTCATCATGGCAAATCTATTTCAGCAGGGTCAAGGTCCACTCTGTCAGGGCCTTGGCTTCATCTATGACTTTTTCGAAAAGGGTTGGATTGTAGAAATATTCCAGAAGCTGCTAATTCATACTCTGCACATACTTTTACAAAGCACTATAAGCTTGATTCCTTCTCTAGGTCTAGATCAAGTTTTGCTAGGACCATTCTCCAGTGTCTCCTAGAACCTTCTCCTTCCATCTCCCAAATGTCGTTAGCTATGGTAATCTACCCATTTAGCTAAGGCTGCTGCAGCAGTGATCAATATGAAGAACATAGTACAGTTGTGTAAGTTGAATTTATCATAACAGTAGATGATTAAATAATCACTGCTGCAGTAGCCACTCCCTCCCTCCTTCCCCATTGTTTTTTTTTGTGTGTTTTTTATGACAGGGTGTGGACATTTATTTTTTGTTATTCCTACCATTGTCCTTCAAAGGCTCAGCCTCCTCCCCTCTCTGCTGGCAGGAAAGCTCTGAAGGGCTTCGCACCCAAACTTGTCTTTTACTCAACTCATCCTTAGCTGGTTGACACTTTGAACACATGGAAGGTGTCCTGAAGCTTTGGAAGCTTGCTGGCTGTTAAATCTTTGGCAGGATATAACCACTATAGCTAAGGCTACTGCAGAACATCTACTGTTATTAAGTTCACCTTATTCAAGTCTACTTTCTCAGCTTAGTCACGCAGTTAAAATTCAAGACTCTCTCACTGAAACACCATCCTTTCTGCTAACAAAAACAAAAGCAGAAGAAGCTTGACTACTGCTCACACATCTTGTGTTCTTAGCTCAGTCACATGTACATTTCAGCAGGGAACTCAGAGTGTGCCATTGTAATGTTGTTTAGGGCCACTGTATTATTCACTTAAGGCTTACAGTGGATTGCTGTTCTAATTGTTTATTTTATTTATTTATTGTATTTAACATTTGTTTACCAGCAAAGTACAACTGGGACAAAGCACATTTTCAGTGGAGGCCAAAGGAGAAACCCTACAGACGGATGTCTTTGGAATGTGGGACAAAACCAGAGCACCTGGAGGAAACCCATGCAAATTCAGTGATGACATACAGACTCCGCACAGAAGGCACCCCAGCTGAGAATTGAACCAAGACCTCTTGCTGTGAGGTGACAACGTTAACTGCTGCGCCATTGTGCCACCCAAAATTATTATTGTCTGTTGGCATATAATAGTAGTGAAAGAACTGTGTCTTACCACAGAACCCATGCTTACAACCTTAAACAATATTTATTGTATTACTGGCTGGCCTTTTTCTCCTTCAGGTAATTGGTTAAACTCTTGCTGCTCTCTGAGCCAAATTTAGTTTGTTCCACTCCTCTCTACAAACTTTCCTATACTCAATATGTTTGTTGTGAAACTCTGTCTGAGGAAAACTCAGCTGTAGATTCATAGTGTTGCTATAATTTACTCCTTCTAAACAGCTCTACTGTAACTGTAGCCTGGAGTAGCATATCCCTTGTGCTTCCAAACATGCATTAGACTAAGTTTCCTATTACATAAAATTGTTCCACTGACAGCATAGCAGATAAAGACTCCTCCTGCTGGTGTTGGAGCTACTCCCTTCTCACCCCATATTCCACAGCCACCCCTTATGGCACTACATTTATAGAACCTGTTCTCCACCTACTTCTCACCCTAGTTAAAGTTGTACACATAAATATAGATATACCATGACCATGGACACAAGAGTACACGCACAAGTCCTAAACCATCAGTCTGCATTCAAACACTTTAACTTTCTTTCCTCTCCTATATTTACTAACTAACCACAGTGGTCATAACTTGCACCATCCACCTCACTCAGCTATCTAGTCTTACCTGTCCTGTAGTCATACCATAGTGTTCTGCTTCCTTTTTCTCTGACATTTCTCTCTACAAAAATACATACCATGATTATCTGAAATATTACTGTATCCATACTCCTTCTATTTTATCACCTTACAACTTACCATACATCACTCAATCTTGTACACATTTCTCCCACTATGTGCTCCACCTCTAACCATTCAAATCACCCCACTTCACCACTAATTGCCTCCAGTATAAAAAATGACTAACCCAATCTTTACTTCAAATTCAAATTACTAAACCCTCACACCTACCACACCACAATACAACGAACTGCTATAGTTAAACCAAAACAAGCTTACCAAACAGATCCGTTTCTCTCTCTCTCTCTCTCTGATGACAATGTGGGGATATTCATCTCACCTTTGGCCTCTCCTTACATCCTGACTCCCTGGTAGCCTCCAAATCTCATCCCAAGCCAACCCCCTCTACTTAGCCCACTCATCTCCTTCCAAAACAAGGACCATACCAGCATCACCAAAACCATCAAACCCAGCCCATCTATCTGAAAATCACTCCCACACCTCAAATTAATTTCCTTTAATACTCATAGCATTTATAATAACATTTCAAAACTCCATGCTTGGGTCTCCCACAGTATACCCAATACTCTTGCCATAACTGAAACATGGCTAAAACCTCATATACCTAACTCTGAAATATCACTCCCTGGTTATATTATCATCAGGGCTAATAGAACTCAAAAAAGGTGGTGGAGTAGCTTTACTATGCCCTGACTATCTTGAAATTCTACCCTACAATAAACCTTTTCCCAAATTCCATAACGCTGAACTCATCATCTTCCATCTTAAACTAAATAACCATAAGCAACTATGTATTATAGTGCTCTATATTCCACCTTGTGATAATACTACAACCTTATAAAACATCCTAAACTGAATCTGTCATATAATTTCTAATGACAAGATAATCCTAGATGATGTTAATGTTGATTGGCAGATTATCTCCACAAAATATCCATCAACTAGTCAATTTGGATTGACTCAACTCATTTTCTCCCTATCATGTTATAACTATCCCCAAAACAGTGGCTCAATTATTGACTGGATATGGGTGTCCAATTTCACTATGTCTCAAGTGGCTCCCTCTCTGATTCCCTCAGTGACTACCCCCTGTCTATGCAAACAGACTCTGTACCCATCATGTCAAACATCACTTTCTTAGAACTTTCAATAACCCCACTAATTATAACCCTGAAACATTTAACAGAATTCTAACCTCCTTTAACTGACCTATCCTACTCGACGAAGTTGTACACAAATTTAACTCACATTTCCTGAAAACCTTCTACAGTCTGGCTCCAGCTAGAACAAAGAAAATAAAGAATAAACATACTTTATTTTTTTATTTGACATTTGTTGACTAGGTTAGTCCAACTTTGCAGCAGCCCTTTTTTCCAGAGGATGCCCGAGGAGAAAAGCTCCAAAAAGTGCAAGTAACAAAAGTAATCACATGACAGAGGTATAATTAAAATGACAATAACTGTAATATGTATGAGATGTTTGTTGAAACATGCTAGAAAATGGTCATTACATGGAAAACATAATATAGTATGACGTTTCATATAATAGTAAGCAGAATGCAGAAAATATAAATAAGTTTGTAAAACAGAAAGTAACAAATATATATAAACAGGAGATAAGCCCAGGGCAAGAGCCAGTATCCAAGACTACAGCTGTGGAAGCTGTAGAAACTACTAACTATTAAGACTTTATTAGAGGCAGAGGCAGAGAGAGGTAGGAGAAAAGGTTGCTGCAATAGTATTATAGGAGGGGAGGTGGATTAGTCCATGTCCATGATATACATTGAGTTTCCTTTAGTGTTGTTTTGAAAGAGCTGGGGTTAGAGATATGTCTAACATTTAGTGATAATTTATTCCAAGATTTGCTACTGAGTAGCTGTAGAGAAGTTTACCAATCTTTTTGTTGGATGCACAGACTTGCAGAAGATGCTGTTGGGAGCTATAGAGGGCACAGTTGGAAATATAAGGCTGGATGAAGGTAGAGAGAGAGAGGAACAGGAGGAGGGTTCATGTAAGATAGAATGAGCTATGAGAAGCTGGGGTAGTAGAATTTTATGATGAAATTCCAGCCACTGCAAGTTTTTCAAGGCTAGGCAGCGGTGAGAGTGGTAGGGTTGGTTAGAGGCACATCTTGCAATTTTATTATAGGCGAGTTCCAGTTTCGACAGAAGATTGGATTGGATATTAATGAGAATTGGGGCGGTGTAAAGAGGGGTGGGAAGTAGGAATGCTTGTGCAAAAGAGAGCCTAGAGACATTGGTGAGAATTTTTTATGCCTATATAGCAGGTCTAACTTTTGATGTATTTTTTTATTGCACTGCTTTATATGGAGATTGAACTTTAGTTGGTCATTGATAATAACTCCTAGCAATTTGGTATCTGATGTTCAACAGAGATGCTGGTGCTGTTAAGGAAGCAGGCAGTATATGTAGCTTTATGATGTTGGAGAGATTTAGGGAGGAATAGGAGAAGTTTTGTTTTCTTAAGGTTAAGTAGCAATTGGTTGGAAGTCAGACATTTTTCAACTGAGTGCAGAGACTCTTGGGTGAGGGTGTGAAGGTGGGTGATATTGTCAAAGGAGGAGATGATGGTGGAATTGTCAGCATATTGTATTACAGATGAGAGTGCACAGGAAGACTGTCAGTCATTAGTAAAGATGTAAAATAATGGGGGTCCAAGGATGGATTGTATTACAGATGAGAGTGTACAGGAAGACTGTAAGTCATTAGTAAAGATGTAAAATAATGGGGGTCCAAGGATGGATTGCATTAAAGATGAGAGTGCACAGGAAGACTGTAAGTCATTAGTAAAGATGTAAAATAATAGGGGTCCAAGGATGGATTGTATTACAGATGAGAGTGCACAGGAAGACTGTCAGTCATTAGTAAAGATGTAAAATAATGGGGGTCCAAGGATGGATTGTATTACAGATGAGAGTGCACAGGAAGACTGTCAGTCATTAGTAAAGATGTAAAATAATGGGGGTCCAAGGATGGATTGTATTACAGATGAGAGTGCACAGGAAGACTGTCAGTCATTAGTAAAGATGTAAAATAATGGGGGTCCAAGGATGGATTGTATTACAGATGAGAGTGCAGAGGAAGACTGTAAGTCATTAGTAAAGATGTAAAATAATGGGGGTCCAAGGATGGATTGTATTACAGATGAGAGTGCACAGGAAGACTGTCAGTCATTAGTAAAGATGTAAAATAATGGGGGTCCAAGGATGGATTGTATTACAGATGAGAGTGCAGAGGAAGACTGTAAGTCATTAGTAAAGATGTAAAATAATGGGGGTCCAAGGATGGATTGTATTACAGATGAGAGTGCACAGGAAGACTGTCAGTCATTAGTAAAGATGTAAAATAATGGGGGTCCAAGGATGGATTGTATTACAGATGAGAGTGCACAGGAATACTGTAAGTCATTAGTAAAGATGTAAAATAATGGGGGTCCAATGATGGATTGTATTACAGATGAGAGTGCACAGGAAGACTGTCAGTCATTAGTAAAGATGTAAAATAATGGGGGTCCAAGGATGGATTGTATTACAGATGAGAGTGCAGAGGAAGACTGTAAGTCATTAGTAAAGATGTAAAATAATGGGGGTCCAAGGATGGATTGTAGTACAGATGAGAGTGCACAGGAAGACTGTCAGTCATTAGTAAAGATGTAAAATAATGGGGGTCCAAGGATGGATTGTATTACAGATGAGAGTGCACAGGAAGACTGTCAGTCATTAGTAAAGATGTAAAATAATGGGGTCCAAGGATGGAGCCTTGGGGTACCCCAGTTTGTACTGGTAAGAAGGGAGAAAAGTTAGATTGATGTTTAACTGCCTGTAATCTGTGGGAGAGATAGCTGGAGAACCAAGAAAGTGCAGAGTTGAAGAGATTAAGGATAGCTAGTCTGGATAGAAGCAATCGGTGGGAAACAGTGTAAAAGGCTTTGGAGAGGTCCAGAAACAAACATGAGATTATCTTGCTGTCACAAGAATTTGCGATATAATTAATGAATGATATCAGAACAGTAGCTGTACTGTGATTTGGGTGGAAACCATACATATAAATATTTCAAGCATGGGCATTAATGCCCTTCTAGCTTGCCAATATACCAAAATACCCGTTCCCATAATGTGTCCAGGTTGTTCTTAAAAATATCTAAACTAGTATTTGGTTTAATGTAATTTGGTAGTCTGTTCCATGCATCAGCTACTCTGTCATTGAACCAGTTAGTACACTTCTCATTTCTATAGAATCTTCTACATAGGTTGTCTGATGATTCTCTAATACTTTCTTAGATATCTGTAAGAGACATTGTATAAGTTCAGATATTTTAGTTTTTCATAATAACTTAAATTTTCAGATCCATGGATGTTCTTGCTATAGTTCCACTGTACTCTTTCCAGTTTACTGATGCTTGTTTTCTTATAGGGTTTCCATATTGTTATTCCATACTCAAATTTGAGTCTAATGTAACTAACAATGACTTCATCATTTTAAATTTCCTAGACTTTATAAATCTTTTTATACGACCTATGGTCCAATAACTATAACCAAATGGTGATGATTAGAAAAACTCAAAGCTGAATCCATCCAATTACCCAGGTCCTTAAATGAGTCTACAGTTTCAATCACTGTGTGCTGTATTAAATATTCACCTTTCAATTTATGTCTCCTAAATCTCATATGCTTAGTTTTTGATTATTTATCAGCATATTATTCTCTTGTGCCCATATGGTCAATTTAGTCAGGTTATTTTGCAGACATGCCTTATCTGTAACACATGAAATCAGTAAACCCAATTTCAGGTCATCTGCATATAGACTGTAGAGCACATCAGATGAAAAAGTTAGGTCTGAAAGCTACAATCTAAACAGGTAAGGGCCTAGGACAGAGTCCTGAGGGACATCCTGACTGTAACCAAGGATTTCACCTGTCCAGTTGCTGTATGATATTTGCCATGTCCTATTTGTAAGTCATGCAGCTTTCCATCTTATCAAGAGTACATTAATACTAAGTTGTACTAATTTATTGATCAGTGTTGTGTGTATGACCCTGTCAAATGCTGAAGTTAAAGCTATATAAATTACATCACAGCACAGTTTTTCATTCATAGCTGTTATTATATTGTTATAGAACATCATGTTACAGATAGTAATAGATATCTTTTCAACATATGCATGCTGATATATGTTTTTAAGTCCCGACCTTTCCAGTTCGGCTAATAAATTATCCAATATTTCCTTCTTCATTATTTTTCCACAACATGAAAGTAGACTTAAGGCTCTATATGGTTCTGGGTTTGTCCTACTCCCCTTTCCCTTGAAGACAGGTTTAATAAGTGCATGGCTCCAATTTTGAGGAATCTTCCCATATTTATATGACCTGGTAAATAATAGATATAATGATACTTTAAGTCCTTGCTGAAGTGTTCTCAGGTCATTGTTACTAATTCCGTCTCCTCCCTGTGCTTGGTTTGGATCCAGTTTGCGGAGTTCTTTTTCAATATAATCTAATTTGATTCCAGTATCTGGGGTTACCTGGATGTCACTAGGACAACTTACCACCCCTTTTGTGGAGCCAAACTGTTTTGCACAAGATTTTGTAAATATATCTATAATCTTTTATGTCTGCAAATACATTTTAGAATCTGCACACAGTTTATCAATTTGTGTGTCTTTACTCCTTCCACATTTTATGTATCTATAAAAAGGTTTCCTATTGTGCTCAATATCTTTATATACATTTTCTTCAAATTGTTATTGATCTTGTCACACACTATACTTAATCCGTTTGCCCAGCTTGTTTATTTCAGTTTTTAAACTTATAGTTCAACATCTCTTCCATTTCCTATATTTTTGTCTCTCATTTTAATCAGATATCTTGTTCTTATGGAAATATATCCCTCTGATGTTGTATGCCTAAATCCTGATGTTTTAAACATTTTTTTGATTTTTTGCACTCAATTTCTCTTTCAAAACGTTTCACATTCCATCTGCAGTTTTTCCACTAAACACCACACTCCAGTTAGTTTTACATAGTGACTGTTTTGCTTCAATATAATTGTAATTAACCTTCTGTGCATTTGTTTAGATTTCAGTTTGGCAGAATTATCTAGCAACAAATTAACCTTTATAACCCCACAATCACTGCACATCAATGGTGGTAAAACGTGACTTGAAGTAACAGTAATTTATTTAGTAACACAAACAATGTCTAGTATGTTCCATCCCCTTGTAGTTTTTTTTTTACAATTTGAAGCAATTGTTCCTGACTATAGATTGTGAATAATTTCTTTACTAACATTGTTGAATCAATATTATTCCAGTCTATTTCTTGTAAATTAAAGTCCCCAGGTAATATTATTCTTCCTTCCTGTGTTTCATGTAAGAAATGTATGAATTCGTCTAGGTATCTGCACTTGACTTTGCTGGTTTATACATTCCAACAGTTGTTATATTTTCCAGGGTTGTCTTTATTGTCACGGTCACACAGACTATAGTATTGGTGTTATCACTGAATATGTAATAATCACAGGTCTCATAACTATCTTTAATCCATGCTGTGTAGGGGTAAGCAGATTTTCTAGGAGGAGGAGGTTATCAAGGAGCTGTTTGTGGATGCATTTTCTGAGAATTTTTGACAGGGGAGATAGAATCAAGAATACTTCTTGATTCTTTATGTAAAGCAGGCACCTAATATATGAAAGAGACAGGTCTCAGAAAGAATAGTTAAAATACACATATTCCCCAAACCTAAAACACTTTGAAGAACTATGTAATGTAACCATACTAAAAGACAGATTATCGCAGACAAGAAGACCTACTTCGGTGACCTGTTACTAAATCAGTCTTTCAACCCTAAAAAATTCTGGTCTATTAATAATATACTCCACACTGGAGCATCCATCACTCCTAATCCTGCTCCAAATAACTCGCCCTCTGAAACAGCTGCTCAATTTAACATACATTTTTTATTTAAAGCATTAAAGCCCTTACTAAAGGTTTTCCTCCCAAAAAGCCTGACATGCCCTCTCCTCTGACAGCAAACACCCCCTATTTCACCCTAAAACCCATCCCAACCTCCTACATCAACCCTGATATCCTTCAGCAGATAATCTCACAGCAGAATCTTACAAGCTGGCTGCTAGTTCCATAGCATATCCCATGTATCTTCTTATTAACAGATCTATGTTCCTTCTCTGGGAAAAAAAAATGTTCCTCACCACCCCCCTTCATAAAGGAGGAACCCTATCTATCTGATATAACCAATTTCATACCTATCATCATATTGTCCCCTTTGTCAAAAATTCTGGAGAAGTGCTTTCACAGGCAACTGCTTAAACATATTTTTCAGGGAAAGTTCCTGACCCCCATGCAGCATGGTTTTAGACCCACCTATAGTGCTAAAATGGCCTTATTAACTTTCACAGATACTATTAACAAAGCCGGAGATGAAGATAAACTTGTTTCCTCTGTATTGCTTGATTGCTCCAAAACTTTTAATCTAGTCTCTCACAAAAAAACTCTTCTAGCAGCTGTCTTCTGTTGGGCTATCACAGCCCACACTGATATGGTTTAATGACTACTTACCCGATACATGTGAGAATGTTCAATGGCGCTCCACCTTTTTTTCCATCATTCCTGTCAATACTAGTGTGCCACAGGGCTTCATTCTTAGCTCTCTACCCTTTAATATATTCACTAACAATTTACATAAATCCTCTCAGCAAGCTTCCATCATAGAATAGTGTGATGATTCAACCCAAACATAATACATCTTCAGAGATTTACTCAACAAGCTTTTAACTCTGTTGAAAGTTGGCTACAGGATAATCATCTGCTAATAAATCCCCATAAAAATTAATTGCTTCTCTTTTTTCCAAATTCCCATTTCCTTGAAAAAAAAAAACTTTAAAATTTCTTCCTTAAATAATACAAGGATTGAAGTTACCTCGCATACAAAACTACCTGGCATGACAATCGATAATCTTAAATTCAATTTACATATCTACAACAGCATCAAGAAAACCCATCAAAAACTAGGCACACTACATAGAGTAAAGAAACTCCTTTCAAACTCTGCCAAGGTAACTCTAGCTACCACTTACCTCTTATCATCTCTGATGTATGGAACCCCTATCATGACCAATCTACAAGCTTCACTCAGTTCTAAACTTGAACGGTGCTATAACAAAGTTGACAGATTCACTTACAGCAAAACTTACCAGAGCCGCCACTGTTTAGCTGAAAACACTTAAATGGCTTGAGCTTCTTCACTACCTATCTTAAACTCAGCTCACCTTAACCCATAAAATCATCCATACCCCATCCACCTGCCCAGCAATTAGACCCCTAGTGCAATACTGTCTTCCAGATCATCTCCTTCAATCAAATAATGAACTACTTAACATCTATAAACCACAAAATGTTACCAGAGTCAGTCTTTATTCCAATACCGTAGTTAGAACCTGGAATAAAATTCCTATATCAATCAGGTCTACCACATAGCTTCATCTCTTCAAACGACTATTAAAAAGACTTCCTCTCTGCCTCTGGGCTTTGTCTCTGCTCCTCATCTGGGGCAAAGATGTCTAACAGCCTTCATCACCTTTCTTATATCTCCCTTTAAAGCACTAAATCTCTGAACCTGCTTATCCCCTTCTAATACCTCACTTTATTGTACTTCTTAAATTACTATACCTACTTCTAATTAGCACAACCTAATTACTATTCTATCACTACTTCTCTGTTAACACTCAGACTTATCTATTCTAATACCTCACTTTATTGTACTTTTTAAACTACTATACCTACTTCTAGATAGCACAACCTAATGACTATTCCAACACTACTTCTCTGTTAAAACTCAGACTTACTTATCTACTAATACCTCACTTTATTGTACTTCTTAAATTACTATACCTACTTCTAATTAGCACAACCTAACTACTATTCCATCACTACTTCTCTGTTAACATTCAGACTTACTTATCTACTAACACCTCACTTTACTGTACTTCTTAAAATATTATACCTACTTCTAATCAGCAAAACCTAATTACTATTCCATCACTACTTCTCTGTTAACACTCAGACTTACTTATTTATCTACTAATACCTCACATTACTGTACTTCTTAAACTACTATACCTACTTCTAATTAGCACAACCTAATTACTATTCCATCACTACTCCTCTGTTAACACTCATACATACTTATCTACTCTAATACCTCACTTTATTTTACTTCTTAAACTACTATACCTACTTCTAATTAGCGCAACCTAATTACTATTCCATCACTACTTCTCTGTTAACACTCAGACTTACTTATCAACTCTAATACCTCACTTTATTGTACTTCTTAAACTACTATACCTACTTCTAATTAGCAAAGCCTAATTACTATTCCATCAATACTTCTGTAACACTCAGACTTACTTGTCTACTAATACCCCACTTTATAGTACTTCTTAAACTACTATACCTACTTCTAATTATCACAACCTATATACTTTTCCATCACTACTTCTCTGTTAACACTCAGACTTACTTATCTACTCTAATACCTCACTTTATTTTACTTCTTAAACTACTATACTTACTTCTA
>NC_056732.1:52076029-52193529 GCF_019279795.1 Protopterus annectens
AAAAATTTTTGAAACAAAAAGGTAAATTCAAAAATTTTTGGGAAAGAAAAGGCCCAAAAAAGTAAATTGATGGTATGGAATCAATGAAAGCAGTATGAGCAGAGAAAATCAATGAAAGCAGTATGAGCAGAGAAAATCAATGAAAGTAGTATGAGCAGAGTAAATCAATGACAGTAGTATGACCAGAGTAAATCAGTGAAAGCAGTATGAGCAGAGTAAATCGATGAAAGCAGTATGAGCAGAGTAAATCGATGAAAGCAGTATGCGCAGAGTAAATCAATGAAAGTAGTATGAGCAGAGTAAATCAATGAAAGTAGTATGAGCAGAGTAAATCAGTGAAAGTAGTATGCACAGAGTAAATCAGTGAAAGTAGTATTCGCAGAGTAAATCAATGAAAGTAGTATGAGCAGAGTAAATCAGTGAAAGTAGTATGCCCCGAGTAAATCAATGAAAGTAGTATACCCAGAGTAAATCAATGAAAGTAGTATGAGCAGAGTAAATCAATGACAGTGACAGTAGTATGAGCAGAGTAAATCAATGAAAGTAGTATGAGCAGAGTAAATCAGTGAAAGTAGTATGCCCAGAGTAAATCAATGAAAGTAGTATGAGCAGAGTAAATCAATGAAAGTAGTATGCCCAGAGTAAATCAATGACAGTAGTATGAGCAGAGTCAATCAATGAAAGTTGTATGAGCCGAATAAATCAATGAAAGTAGTATGCTCAGAGTAAATCGTTGAAAGTAGTATGAGCAGAGTAAATCGATGAAAGTAGTATGGCCAGAGTCAATCAATGAAAGTAGTGTGGCCAGAGTAAATCAATGAAAGTAGTGTGGCCCGAATAAATCAATGACAGTAGTATGCCCAGAGTAAATCAGTGAAAGCAGTATGCCCAGAGTAAATCAATGAAAGTAGTATGCCCAGAGTAAATCAATGACAGTAGTATGAGCAGAGTAAATCAATGACAGTGACAGTAGTATGAGCAGAGTAAATCAATGAAAGTAGTATGAGCAGAGTAAATCAGTGAAAGTAGTATGCCCAGAGTAAATCAATGAAAGTAGTATGAGCAGAGTAAATCAATGAAAGTAGTATGCCCAGAGTAAATCAATGACAGTAGTATGAGCAGAGTCAATCAATGAAAGTTGTATGAGCCGAATAAATCAATGAAAGTAGTATGAGCAGAGTAAATCAATAAAAGTAGTATGAGCAGAGTAAATCAATAAAAGTAGTATGAGCAGAGTAAATCAATGAAAGTAGTGTGCCCAGAGTAAATCAATGAAAGTAATGTGCCCAGAGTAAATCAATGAAAGTAATATGCCCTGAGTAAATCAATGAAATTAGTATGCCCAGAGTAAATCAGTGAAAGTAGTATGCCCAGAGTAAATCAGTGAAAGCAGTATGAGCAGAGTAAATCAGTGAAAGCAGTATGAGCAGAGTAAATCAGTGAAAGCAGTATGGCCAGAGTAAATCATTGAAAGCAGCATGAGCAGAGTAAATTGATGAAAGTAGTATGCCCAGAGTAAATCAATGAAAGTAGTATGAGCAGAGTGAATGAATGACAGTAGTATGAGCAGAGTAAATCAATGAAAGCAGTATGAGCAGAGTAAATCAATGAAAGCAGTATGAGCAGAGTAAATCGATGAAAGTAGCATGAGCAGAGTAAATTGATGTAAGTAGTATGCCCAGAGTAAATCAATGAAAGTAGTATGAGCAGAGTCAATGAATGACAGTAGTATGAGCAGAGTAAATCAATGAAAGCAGTATGAGCAGAGTAAATCAATGAAAGCAGTATGAGCAGAGTAAATCGATGACAGTAGTATGAGCAGAGTAAATCGATGAAAGTAGTATGCTCAGAGTAAATCAGTGAAAGTAGTATGAGCCTAGTAAATCAGTGAAAGTAGTATGAGCAGAGTAAATCAGTGACAGTAGTATGAGCAGAGTAAATCAATGACAGTAGTATGGCCAGAGTAAATCAATGAAAGTAGTATGCCCAGAGTAAATCAATGAAAGTAGTATGACCAGAGTAAATCAATGACAGTAGTATGAGCAGAGTAAATCAATGACAGTAGTATGAGCAGAGTAAATCAATGAAAGCAGTATGCCCAGAGTAAATCAATGAAAGCAGTATGAGCAGAGTAAATCAATGACAGTAGTATGAGCAGAGTAAATCGATGAAAGTAGTATGCCCAGAGTAAATCGATGAAAGTAGTATGCCCGGAGTAAATCGATGACAGTAGTATGACTAGAGTAAATCGATGAAAGTAGTGTGCCCAGAGTAAATCGATGAAAGTAGTGTGCCCAGAGTAAATCGATGAAAGCAGTATGCCCGGAGTAAATCAATGAAAGTAGCATGAGCAGAGTAAATCAATGAAAGTAGTATGCCCAGAGTAAATCAATGACAGTAGTATGAGCAGAGTAAATCAACGACAGTAGTATGAGCAGAGTAAATCAATGACAGTAGTATGAGCAGAGTAAATCAATGAAAGCCGTAGGAGCAGAGTAAATCAATGAAAGTAGTATGCCCAGAGTAAATCAATGAAAGTAGTATGCCCAGAGTAAATCGATGACAGTAGTATGGCCAGAGTCAATCGATGACAGTAGTATGGCCAGAGTAAATCGATGAAAGTAGTATGGCCAGAGTAAATCGATGAAAGCAGTATGGCCCGAATAAATCGATGAAAGCAGTATGGCCCGAATAAATCGATGAAAGCAGTATGCCCAGAGTAAATCAATGACAGTAGTATGCCCAGAGTAAATCAATGACAGTAGTATGCCCAGAGTAAATCAATGACAGTAGTATGCCTGGAGTAAATCAATGACAGTAGTATGCCTGGAGTAAATCAATGAAAGTAGTATGCCCAGAGTAAATCAATGAAAGCAGTATGAGCAGAGTAAATCAATGAAAGCAGTATGCCCAGAGTAAATCAATGAAAGCAGTGTGCCCAGAGTAAATCAATGAAAGCAGTGTGCCCAGAGTAAATCAATGAAAGCAGTGTGCCCAGAGTAAATCGATGAAAGCAGTATGCCCCGAGTAAATCGATGAAAGCAGTATGCCCAGAGTAAATCAATGACAGTAGTATGCCCAGAGTAAATCGATGAAAGCAGTATGCCCAGAGTAAATCGATGAAAGCAGTATGCCCAGAGTAAATCAATGACAGTAGTATGCCCAGAGTAAATCGATGAAAGCAGTATGCCCAGAGTAAATCGATGAAAGTAGTATGAGCAGAGTAAATCAATGAAAGTAGTATGAGCAGAGTAAATCAATGACAGTAGAATGCCCAGACTAAATCAATGAAAGTAGTATGCGCAGAGTAAATCGATGAAAGTAGTATGCGCAGAGTAAATCGATGAAAGTAGTATGCGCAGAGTAAATCAGTGAAAGTAGTATGGCCAGAGTAAATCAATGAAAGCAGTACGCCCAGAGTAAATCAGTGACAGTAGTACGCCCAGAGTAAATCAGTGACAGTAGTATGCCCAGAGTAAATCAGTGACAGTAGTATGCCCAGAGTAAATCAGTGACAGTAGTACGAGCAGAGTAAATCAGTGACAGTAGTACGAGCAGAGTAAATCAGTGACAGTAGTACGAGCAGAGTAAATCAATGAAAGTAGTACGAGCAGAGTAAATCAATGAAAGTAGTACGAGCAGAGTAAATCAATGAAAGTAGTATGCCCAGAGTAAATCAATGAAAGCAGTATGCCCAGAGTAAATCAATGAAAGTAGTATGAGCAGAGTAAATCAATGAAAGTAGTATGCCCAGAGTAAATCAATGAAAGTAGTATGCCCAGAGTAAATCAGTGACAGTAGTATGAGCAGAGTAAATCAGTGACAGTAGTACGAGCAGAGTAAATCAGTGACAGTAGTACGAGCATAGTAAATCAGTGACAGTAGTATGCCCAGAGTAAATCGATGAAAGCAGTATGCCCAGAGTAAATCGATGAAAGCAGTATGCCCAGAGTAAATCGATGAAAGCAGTATGCCCAGAGTAAATCAATGAAAGTAGTATGCCCAGAGTAAATCAATGAAAGCAGTATGAGCAGAGTAAATCAATGACAGTAGTATGCACAGAGTAAATCAATGACAGTAGTATGAGCAGAGTAAATCAATGACAGTAGTATGAGCAGAGTAAATCAATGACAGTAGTATGGCCAGAGTAAATCAGTGAAAGTAGTATGCCCAGAGTATATCAATGAAAGTAGTATGCGCAGAGTAAATCGATGACAGTAGTATGCGCAGAGTAAATCGATGACAGTAGTATGCGCAGAGTAAATCGATGACAGTAGTATGCGCAGAGTAAATCGATGACAGCAGTATGCGCAGAGTAAATCGATGACAGCAGTATGCGCAGAGTAAATCGATGAAAGCAGTATGCCCAGAGTAAATCGATGAAAGTAGTATGCCCAGAGTAAATCGATGAAAGCAGTATGCCCAGAGTAAATCAGTGAAAGTAGTATGAGCAGAGTAAATCGATGAAAGTAGTATGCCCAGAATAAATCGATGAAAGTAGTATGCCCAGAATAAATCGATGAAAGTAGTATGCCCCTTGTATATTATTGAGCACTTCCTCTCCCGTAAATTCTATACATGACAGACAAAGCCATGAATATTGTCCAAAATATATGGTTGCTCCATCCCAGAAGCAATAGTATGAATTGTTACTAGTAAATAATATAAGTAGAATACAACTATATAACCACTGGTGTCTAGAAATTTCCAGTGAGTGTTGTAAAAAAAAACAGGGGTTTAGTCAGAGAATATAATTTGCAGTTATCCTAGTACTAATATACGAACATAGACTTACTAGTAAATTATACACAGGAATAAAAAATCAGGGGGCTCAGAGGATAGGTAGCTGATGAAGAATGAAAAAAATGGACAGCACAGATGGAACATTATGGTGAGTACATAACTTCTTTATCTGGTGTTGTCTGAGTATGCACAAGCACAAAATGAAACCTCTACCTGTCAAGTATGCACAAGAACCAAAAGGAAACATTCCCCCCAGTAGAAAATGCAGATTACATGAAGCTGCTGTATACAAGGGGAGCAGAGCCTTTTGGTAACAAGTGGAGGCGAGTATGCTCATTGTGACAGCCCAGTACAAGTATATGCAGGTGATCCCAGGGCTTTAAACAAAATCCCCAATCCATATTGCAGAGATGATGGCTCTTAGTCCAGGCTAACTCTATTTGTACCATGAGTAACAAGTGATCCAGATGGACAATGGGGCTGTTGCCTGGGAATGAGTGAGTTCACAGAGCTAGGGGTGTAAAGCTGGATGGTCAGTTGAGGAATTAAAAAAAAAAATTGTTCTTTGGGGCTATGCAGTTCTATGTGCTTAGCTATTCTTATAGAATTGCATGTTATATCAGTAGTGAGTGCTCTGTTGGAGCTTACTTGTACTTATTTACAACTGATTCTGTGATGTTTGTCGTACTTATGTGTTGTGACGTCATATTGCTTTAACTTAAGTGGGTAAAATTGGTACAATGCACCTACATATTAGCAATTCTGCTGTGTAGTTTAACCTGCCATCAACATGTATCCCTTGAGCTGTGTAAAAGTTCTTTCATAATCCATATCATTATATTTGTTTCATGAATGTAAACTTGCACCTATGGGTAAGCTAAATCAACCACTATACTTCAGTGCTTAATGTCAGCTGGTTTATCTGGTGATACATTAGCCAATATTTGTTTCCTGTTCCTAAGGTTGAAAATCCTCTTTCTTGACCCTTTATATTGATCAAATTGTGCTTACACTGTACTTTTAATAACAGATGTATTGCTATGATAGGAAATATGAACCAGATAAACCAACATGTATACAAATATATACACATTTCTGTTCCATTACATCCCAGTTTTTAACTCCTCTTCTACTACAGTATTCCATTTTTGTAAGCGCATCTCTACTATTTCAACAGGGCAGATTTAAATTTCCCTTTTAGAAACATTCCATATTGCTTGCAACTGCTTGCAATACTGTATTATATGCATGTATTAGCAAATATAATTTATTTATCTCTTTCTAGGCAAAGAAAAACAAAACAATGGGTATCTCTTTTCTTTCTTATATCCTTCATATGTACCTTTTACTTTTTCACATGTAGTTAACTGATTTCAGCTAGTCATTAGGAAGGCTGTATTCCAACTGTAACATTCTGTACATAATACCAAAAAGTCACACACAAAACAAACCAAGAAAATAGTAGCCCGTAAATGCCACAGAGTCTGGTGATTTCCTCCAGTCACTTTGATGCCGTATTTCATGTTGCCGTTCACATGTGATCATTTGGGATTTTAAAAGATACTACTTTTTTACATGTTTTTTACGGCATTAAAGTGACTGGAGGAATGCTGGATTTCTAGCTTCTGTATAACAGCATCTTCCCCAAATAACTAATGAGTTTGTTGCTAAACTTATTTCAAAGAGAAACTTAAATATCATTTTGCCATAACAAAATGTTTACGTACATCTTTAATGTAAGCTTTTGTAGTACCCTGTGCTGTCAGTTTTGCAAGTAAGTGCAAGGCTTGAGTACAAATGAACATATGAACATGAGTTTGACTAAAAAAGTGACTGCGCACCTGCACAGAATTCTTAAAAGTCGTGTAAGCTTACTGTTGTGATTATTCTGCCTGAAGTGTCGTCATTCCTTGAATGCGATCTTCTCCTTCCAGCCAACTTGTAAACAACCTGCAGACATCACCGCTTTTATCCTGTCAAGCCGTGTATGGAATAACTGACTATCAACGAACATACAACTAACCACATGTGGCAGACAAGTCAATAAACTTGAGATCTGAAGTAGTTACTTCATTTGTTCTGCAACCTGTGGGTCTCTGATCTGACCGGCAGCTTTCCAAGCTTCAAGATCCGAGCTCCTAGCTCCTCCCCTCTACCCACAATCCCCTGTCACCACCACACTACCCAAGATCGTTTTTGCCACGGCTTGAATGACAAGCATCTTGTGAAGAGCTTCTGACCTTAGACAGGGAAGTGAATAATTTCTTTCAAAAATTTTTCAAAAAACTTTTAAAACTTGAAAGGAGAGTGTTGTGAGTGTTTATCTGCCCTTTTTTGTTTTCGGGATTGCGTTTTCTTTTTCAAACCCTTCCCTAGGTGTTTGGGCGCAGGAGTGTGTCAGCAAAATGGCCGAAGGCCATAAAGCTATTTTTTCAAAGTGCACTGGGTGTGGCCATAAGCTTTCCCCAGCTGATGACCACTCTCAGTGCGTTATATGCCTGGGAGTTGTTCATTTGTCTTCAGACTGCCAGGTTTGCACAGCCTTCAACCCCCGGGCTGTGAGGGATAGAAGGAACACGCTTATTCTGGCGGGATTGCTTCCCCCGGAGGAGGCCTCTCCCTCCTCTCCCTCCAAGGTGCAGGCTACCCAGGTAAATTCGACACCCCTGATTCCCTCGACTCAGGCTGTGACTCAACCTCCCACTACTGCCTTGAGTACGAAGGAAGTTCAGTCTTCTCCTTCTAGGGAACACAGGACCAAAGACAGGGAGAAGCACAGACACAAGAGGCGAGCCGAGCCTCATCCCACGGCTCCGCCTTCAAAAACTGTTAAATCACCTCCGAGGATGTCCGGACCTTCTCCTTCTCGGCTCCGATCTCCTTCCTTCTCACCGGAGCCGGAGGAGGAGCTCCTGTCACCCTCGAGGTCGTCGAGGCGGCCCTCCAGACCCGCCTCTACGACCTTCTGTAGATCTACTAGGTCTCTCTCCGATGCCGACATGGATAGGATGATGCGTTGGTTTTTGCAGACCGAAATGCAGATGGGGGTGCTCCTGCCTCCCCCCCCACAGGGGGGGAGTGCAGCTTCAGTATTTGCCCCGATTTCTCCTTCTTCAGCCCGGATCTGGATTTTGGAGTCTTCGGATCCAGGCCCTTTCGGAGCCGGGGTTTTGTCGGCGCCGGTGGCCCAAGCCTTCGTGACGCCAACCATACCCTCGAGTATCTCGGATCCGAGCTCTCGGGGCCGTGGGCTGGGTGTTGGATCCGTGGGAGCGGGTGCTTCGGCGCCGCCTATGTCAGAGAGCACCTCCCTTTCGGATCCGATGGCTTCGGCTCCGACCCCGATCCCTATCTCGGAGCCAAGGAGACTACTTTCGGGGCTGGAAGAGAGTAGTTCTCCCTCGGCGTTCGAGGTAGTGGAGAGGGTACTGTCGAGGTCTTCCAGGTCCCCGACTCGGGTTTTGGATCCCTCCGCCCCCCCACTGCATACGGGCCTAACTTCCATCATCCTTCCATCGGGACAGCCTGCTCAGACCCTCCAGTTGGTTCCCTCAGAGGAACAAGAGGCCGTTGACGAGCCCTCTTCTGATAGTCCCACAGAGGAGGTGCCTCGTAAACGGACGTGTAAAAGGAGGCACATGGACTCCCCCGAGTCCGTCACCACAGATACGGACTTAGTGGAAAGGGAAGGTTCCCCAAGGTCACCCCCCGAGGATGTCTCCTTTGGAGACATCATGGAAATGTTGCATATTAGGGGGGGGTCTGCCCAGAAACCTTCCTCGGATGAGTCCGTATTTCTGGAGTTGTTTGAAGCGGGCCCATCTACCTCCTGGGTGTCCCCACCGGCAGATCCCCTGGTAGATCTCCTGACTACCAGGGCTTGGCAGGAACCTGACACCGTGGAGCCTATCCCACGTCGACTGGATAAAATCCTTAGCCCCCCTTCAGACAGGCAGGTTTGGGCCAAAGGGTCTCCAGTTGATGCCATGTTGGTGGCTGCCGCCACTAAAAGAGAACTCTCGCAGGAGAGCACCATGGTACACCCGCCGGACAAGGAGTCCCAGGCGCTGGACCATATAGGGAAGTGGACCTTTGCTTCAGTAACCTTCTCCGTGAGGGCGCTGAATTATATGGCGCATATCATTAGGCTGCAACGGGATTTGATCAAGGAAATACACTGCAGCCCCTCCTGAGTCCATGTCGGTCGAGGAGAAAACCGTGTTCTCGACACGCATGGCCACTCTCAAGTCCATTTCAAATACGTCCATGCGGCTACTGTCTTATGCTACGGAGGGAGCCGCAAGGGCCAGCGGAGCAGGTGTTGTCTTGAGACGTCATGCCTGGCTCCGACTTTGTAATTTCGCAGAACCTTTCAAGGAGTCCTTCGCGAATGCACCCTTTGACGGTTCTTCGCTTTTTGGCAAGACCGTACGCGATACACTAGTCCATATTGAGAAGGATGGGAAGACGCTGTCTGCCGTCGGAGTCCGCTTCTCTAGCCCCCAACGTTCCTTCTCAAGGAATCAGAGGGGGCAAAAGAAGCTGTGGTTCCGCAAGTCTCAGCAATCCTATCCAGCTTCGGACTCCGCGCCCTCCAGAGGTAGAGGAAGGCAGGGTGGACGCCAGCCCAGAGGCAGAGGGGGACCGCGTAACTTCGGGTCTAGGGAGCCTTTTTCCGAGAGACCCGCTCAACAGCCCTGAGGGCTTACCTGACTGTCCTGCTCTGGAGACAGTCGTGGGGCGTTTAACGAAGCACCTGTCAATGTTGGAGTCCATCACGAACGATCGATAGGTGCTCCGAATTATATCCAGAGGCTACAAAATTCCCTTCCTATTTCGTCCTCCCTCTGGTGGTCGCCTCCCCGATGTCCCACCCAATCAAAGAGAGGCGGCTACCGTAGAGATTTCAGATTTGTTAGAAAAAAGAGCCATCCAGCGGGTCCCCCCAGACCAATCCAGATTGGGCTACTACTCAAGGTTCTTTTTAGTGCCAAAAAAGACGGGTGACCTCAGGCCCATTCTAGACTTGTCCGCCCTGAACATGTTTGTTCCCAAAGAAAAATTCCGGATGGTCACTCTACAATCTATTCTCCCCTTAATGCAGGAGAACGACTGGATGTGCTCTGTAGACCTCAAGGACGCGTACTTCCACATTCTAATGGACAGACGGTCCAGGAGGTTCCTCCGCTTCCGGCTAGGGGCCAGTCATTACCAGTTCAGGATCCTTCTGTTCGGACTCACCTCGGCCCCCAGGGTGTTCACCAAAGTCATGGCAGTGGTTGCGGCCCACTTGAGGCTTCAGGGCATAAGGGTCTTTCCGTACCTAGACGACTGGCTCCTCACAGCAACCAACAGGCATCAACTTTGTATCGCGAGAGACTATGTGCTGTCTCTTGCCGACAGCTTGGGCATCTCAGTCAACATTCTGAAGTCTTTTATTCATCCTGTGCAAGCATTAGATTTCATAGGAGCCAGGCTAGATTCCCGATCTTCTCGGGCCTTCTTGACCTCGGCCAGGCTGTCCAGCCTCTCACTCCAAGTTTTGGCTCTTCTTCGCACCAAGGCCCCACCGGCGGAGTTAGTCCTGAGGGCACTAGGCTCGATGGCAGCGGCTATCGGCCTCTGTCTCCATGCTCACCTAAGGATGCGTATATTACAGTGGACACTCCAAGTTCAATGGTCACTGTTACTCCACCCATTGAACACTCCTATCCCCCTGAGCAGAGTTTGCACGGAATCCCTCCTGTGGTGGCTTCACTCCCCAGAACTCAGACAAGGGAGACCCTTTGTGATTCCCCCCCCCCCCCCAGGTCAGGTTAACCACAGATGCTTCTCGCCTAGGGTGGGGTGGGCATTGTTTGGGCAGAAACGTCCAAGGTACGTGGACCTCGTCGGAGACCGCTTTGCACATAAATGTTCTGGAGATGAGGGCGGTGCTTCTAGCGTTGCAGGCTCTCCAAGACCTTCTACCTCTAGGAACGATTGCAATACAGACGGACAATATGTCAGTGGTCTGGTATATAAACAAACAAGGGGGAACCAGATCCTACCCTCTTTGTCGAGAAGCCATGAGAGTTTGGGAATGGGCGATATCCACCAACCGCTTTCTGATAGCAACGCACATTCCGGGACGATCCAACATTCTGGCGGACAAATTGAGTCGGGTAATTCTCAGTCCTTACGAGTGGTCTCTCAATCCGAAAATTGCGAAGGAAATTTTCCACAAGTGGGGTTGGCCTCGCTGCAATCTCTTTGTTACTTCCCAAAACACAAAATGCAGCAAGTTCTTCGCAATTCTTCCCCCAGAAGGGGAGAGCCCCAGAGACGCTCTGATTCATGCTTGGCCTCCCGGTCTACTCTATGCTTACCCCCCGCTTCCGCTCATGGCGAAGTTCATTCAGAAAGCCGCACGGTTGGGGAGCAAAATTATCCTCATAGCCCCATTCTGGCCTCGTCAAATCTGGTTTCCATACCTGCGGTCTCACAGTCTCCCCCCCCTTTAATCCTGGATCCCATTCCAGATCTGATATCGCACCCAACGGGGTGCCCAACACCGAACCTGGTCAACCTCAAGCTCGCGGCTTGGTTGATCCAGTTCCACTAATGGCAAGGACTCCCGATATCTCGTCACCAGTGAAAACTATTCTGATAGCGGCTCATAAACCGTCCACCAGGAAAATCTATAATAGTAAGTGGAAACGATTTTCTATCTGGGCTAACAGCCAAGGTCTCAACCCATTTACTGTTCCGATTCCTACAGTATTGGATTTTTTTGTCCATGATTTTTGAACAAGGGGCCAGTGCATCAACGGTCAAAGTACAGTTGGCAGCAATATCCCATTTTCATGTGGGAGACAGATTAGGATCTCTAGCATCTACAAAATTGTGTAAGACATTCTTGCGTGGCGTTTTCCTTCTCAAGCCACCAGTGAAATCCGTCACTCCCCCTTGGGACTTAACTTTTGTTCTGCAAGCCTTAACGAGACCTCTGTTTGAACCTGCAGCTTCTGTACCCCTTAAATTTCTGTCCTGGAAAACAGCACTCTTGGTAGCCATAACTTCTGCTAAAAGGGTTTCAGAGATCCAAGCTTTGTGCATGAAACCTCCCTATCTTATTTTCCACAATGACAGAGTGTCTCTCAGGACTAACTTGTCTTTCTTACCAAAAGTGGCATCTGTAGCAAATATCAATCAGACTATCAATCTGCCAGTGTTTTTCAAAAATTTTCAAAATAAAGGGGAATACATGTTGCATACACTAGACGTACATAGACAGTTACGTTTTTACCTGCACAGGACCAAAGATGTTCGTAAGGCTGATCAACTCTTTGTGTCATTTGCTCCTTCATACATGGGAAAACCTATATCCAAAGTGACATTGGCTAATTGGATTTGTCAATGTATTTCCCAGGCTTATAAGGCATCAGGCAAAACAACCCCATTCAAAATCCGTGCACATTCCACAAGATCCATCGCAACTTCTGCAGCCTTCTGGTCCAGGATGCCGTTGGACGACATATGTTCAGCAGCCACTTGGTCTTTTGCTCATACGTTTATTTCTCATTATAAGCTGGACATGATATCTAGAAGCAGGGTGTCCTTTGGCTCCGCAGTGCTTCGGAATATCCTCCCATAGACCACCCAGGTTTCTTTGTTTAGGTAGCTGGGGACTCTGTCCCACAGGTTGCAGAACAAATGAAGTAACTACTTCTGATTTAGAAGTTATGTACTCACCATAACGTTCCATCTGAGTAGGTACTTCATTTGTCTGCAACCATCCCCCCCTGCCATCCCACTAACCTGTATCGGGTTTCTAGGATCTAAATGATTCTTGAGAATATCTGAACCTGTTTATTACAGGTTTTTTCAGGTGATACAGCAAAACCGATCTGAGGTAGTGTGGTGGTGACAGGGGATTGTGGGTAGAGGGGAGGAGCTAGGAGCTCGGATCTTGAAGCTTGGAAAGCTGCCGGTCGGATCCGAGACCCACAGGTTGCAGACAAATGAAGTACCTACTCAGATAGAACTTTATGGAGAGTACATAACTTCTAATTTCATCAATAACTGGACATAAGGCATTGTATGGTGCTAGTCTAGCTTGTATCTATGACCTCACAACACAAGCATTAAAGCCTATTTCTTACTAAAATACGAATACCACAGTATGAGTGGCTTCAGTCTATTCTCAACATCCAAACATACCAGTCAATCAAACCTGACAATTAAGAAAATGAAATACAACTTCAAATAGCAAAAATTATACAGGCAAGCATCATTATAGCAGTGCTACCCCAATCTGTGACAACATAATAAACCGCACATATTCCTAAGCCAATAAGTGGTAAAATCTAATTTTCACTACTGACAACAGTACAACCAGCAACAGCCACCTAGTATTCTAGTCACACGATTTCTTCAGTCTGTTTTACTTAGTGTACCATGTGTTTAAAAAGTGCACTGATTATGCCACGTCACGTATTTTTCATCTTTTACAAATGTAGAATGTGACTGATCCGTTATGATAGTAGAAAGATCACTGCAAGAAAATATCGCATCATCATTTCAAAACCTGACACCAATCTTTAATTCACATATGGGGACTTTTTCTCTCCCTCACAATCATTCACTCTTTAACTTCAAATGAGCAGTGAATTTTAATGATTCACAGACGGGAATGAAAATAGTGCAGTCAGACACTGAAAACAGACTGCTACGCCACTCACGGGTATATGCTGCTCCAACTGCCTTGAAAGGTATACGGTATTGTGATAAAATGTTGCTTACCTGAAAAGTACCAAGAAGTACACCAGAGGGGGAATTGGAAGCTCCTAGTACGACCTGCCAAACCAATGTGTTTTCCGCAACGGCGATTATTGCAATCTATGCCTAAATAAAAAGAGGAATCC
The DNA here is from genome assembly GCF_019279795.1 of Protopterus annectens. Lineage (NCBI taxonomy): Eukaryota > Metazoa > Chordata > Ceratodontiformes > Protopteridae > Protopterus > Protopterus annectens. The sequence goes on from NC_056732.1 coordinate 52,089,679, forward strand.
AGTGGCAGGTAGAATCACCAAATATAAGAAAAAAGAAAGGAAATACCTGCTGCTGGTGCCTCTATTTATTTGGGTATAACAAAAGAAAGTTATGATGGGGTGGTGGTGTTATGCAAGTAGTGGCTCGGATTGCAGGAATCCGATTGGCTGCCACCATTTGCTTGAGCAAACACTTTCAAAGGAGATTTTTTCCGAAATGTTTAATGTGACCAGCATGGGAAAACACACTGAATCGTAACTGTATTAGTTAAATAACAAGTTCAGTTGTGATTTCTGCGTGTTTTACACTAAGCTGTTCTACACGGCTGTGGAAGGGACTCTGGGTAACAGCTTGCAATTCCTGTCGTCTCATAGTGCGCTCGGATGTAAGCACAGAGGTGTTATGAGACTGTAGTCGGGGTTAATGACTTTAGGAAAGGCAGGAAGTGAGAAATTTGTATAATGTTGGACTGATAGTCCTACAAAAACGTATGTGATGTGTAATGTATTTAACTGGGAAACAAGTTTATTTAGTTTTTCTTTTATGTAAATGTACCTTTGCCTGTTTGTTAAATGTTAATTCAGTAATGGTGTTAAAAATCAGGTAGGTGTACAAGGTATCCTCGACTACAACCAGCGAGAAGCAGTACCCCATGGAGGGGAAACACTACAAAGTGAAAGCCCCAAGAACTAGAGATCTTGTGCATATAATGACAAACTCATGTCCAGACTCACAGGTGTAGACTAGACATTTTCTTGCACAGCTGTGAAAGTCAGTGTTGATTTCAGTTTAAACTAAGGATTCACTTCCAACAGCAGGGCTACAGAGGACACTTCCTACTATAGCTCTCACATGTCTGGCAACTGGGAATATGCAAAGTCAGTGCAATAACCTCTTGCTGAAACTGAAGAGGATTGAAAGTGAGTAGACAATACCAAAATGGCATCAGGACATTTCCAACAGCCGTCATTCTAGGGAACGTTAGACTTGGGCTTTCTTATTCCTTACCTTGTGTCAGTCTACCACGTTTTAGGTTCTCTTAGACTGATGATGTTTCAAACACTCTTTTATTTGCCCATCTTTCTGTACTTACTTGACCACCAGATGCTGAATGATATAGAAATGTGGCTGTTTAGAGTGGCAGTGAAAAAACACTGGCCTATGTTGTGATGTTCTAAGACAGAAGAGACAAGCCCAGTGACAGTTTTGCTTGGACGTTTAATTGGCATCCAGGCGCTATAAGCTTGGAAAGCTTACATTCCAATGCTTTTCTTTTGACAAAAAACAATAGCCAAAAAATAGCACAAAGCATTGAAAACTTTGAAAGGAAGAGCAGATCTTAAAAACAAGAGCAAAGGATACCACTGTCCAAGGGAGGCACAGATCCCACAAATGTGTGGGCAAATGTTTTTTTTTTTTTTTTTAACCTTCTCAACCAACAGCAGAAGGGCCCCCCACTAATCGGCTACCTTCACTATTTCAAACAATTAAACATGAAAGATATCAAGCACTGATCTAGAACCTTACAAGTTCTGGCAAGGACCGTCTTCTTTCACTCTGCCAGACATTGGTACAAGCTTTTCCACCTTTAGTTTGATTTCAGAATACTGTATTTTCTCCTCCTTTGTTAATTGTTGTTGTGTGTGTAATATGCTTCTTCCCAGCACATGTAGTTTAAGTGGAGTAATGCTACTGTCTCAGTGCCATTGCTAACCACAGTCTCAACTTGTATGTTAAAATGCAAACGTATAAAACAGAGGTAACTTGTCCACTTTGAAGGATCACCTGTTAGGTTTATAAAAATTGAGGATGACTTCCTGTGAGGTTCCTGCAATGTTTCACATGAAACAGCCATAAAGCACTCTGCACAAGCTTTTCGCATTCCCCAGACATTGTCGGAACAAAGCTGAAAAAACCAAGGTAGATGCAAAGAGAGTAGATATGTAGGCATGGAGCGATCAGAACCACACTAGACAGAACTACACACTAAAGTTCTGAGAAGTACTTACTGTATCAGAACATCTCTGAGAAGTTAGTTAGTGGGCCCATCTAATGGGAAACGCAGTTGCAAATCTCAATACCAGCATTAACAAAGGCATGCCGCCTCTGAATTGTACATAGGAGGGTTCTGACCATTAATGCACCAATGTCTAACCTCACCAACTGGGTACTTTAACTCCACAAATGACAGAAATGCTTGAATTAATCAATTTCCTCACATGACGGAGCACCATGTCACTACTTATACATAACAGCCAGCCATGCAGGAACAGTGGATGTAAGGCAGATAAATATTCACGCCAAAAGTCTCTTTCCAGGATCTTCACAAGTGAGATGCACATTGTATTTTGGATCCAGTCATGAAGTCCCTTGATCAGAGATTAGTCAAACAATAGATTCCTAAGCATCACAGCTCATTACTTAAGAGAAGGCTGAAAAATGCACAACGAAGATTCGAAACAGCATGTCATGAAGAACAATCCTCAGTAGTAAAACAATTCTTTACCTTTCAATGACATGGTGAGACAAGAATGCCTGGTGAATATATGAGCTGTTCAGGGCTGTCTCCCTGCCTTATATGGAGTACATTCTCATCCCATGCATTCCTAAATGTATTTTTGTAAGCTGCTGGTACACCATTATGCATGCTATATGTTAGGAGTATCCTTCAGGTATGTTAGATATGATTTTTGTCTATTATGCATAACATTAGTTTATTTATTTTTTTTTAACACCTTTATTGAATTATCACTTCTGACGTAGGGAAACTTAAATTTACATAAATGTAATCGAACCCTATTGAGTTCACATTTTTAAACATTATACATATCTTTTGTTGTATATCCTATAATGTTGACATTACATAAATAATTCAATCCCTGCCTCACTTTAAATCTTATTCCTCCTCAAAAAGATTTTTCTACACATATTGTTCCCATAATTTTCATTCCTTGTACGGAACTTGCTCCTACCTTTTCTACAGAGCCACCTGGTGTTCTCTTATCTCTGTTATAATATTTACTGCTTCAAGTGTATTTGGTTTAGACTTTGTATTCTATTTCTAGTAATACATTTTTATATGGGTACCAGAATTAAATTTAACAAGGCGTTACTATGTCGAGGGAATTTAGGTCCTGGGTCTCGGATGAAAAAAAAATTCCCAAGTTACTCTCATTTGTATTCTGAGAACTAAGATAAGTCAAGAATGAGGAATTTTGCTGATAGGGATGACTGCAGTTATGGGAATAGAGAACAGGGATGACTGCAGTTATGGGAATAGAGAGTAGGGATAACTGCAGTTATGGGAATAGCGAATAGGGATGACTGTAATTATGGGAATAGAGAATAGGGATAACTGCAATTATGGGAATAGCGAATAGGGATAACTGCAATTATGAGAATAGAGAATGGGGATGACTGCAATTACAGGAATAGAGAATAGGGATAACTGCAATTATGGGAATAGCGAATAGGGATGACTGCAATTATGGGAATAGAGAATAGGGATAACTGCAATTATGGGAATAGCGAATAGAGATGACTGCAATTATGGGAATAGGGATGGCTGCAATTATGGGAATAGAGAATGGGGATGACTGCAATTATGGGAATAGAGAATAGGGATGACTGCAATTATGGGAATAGATAATAGGGATGACTGCAATTATGGGAATAGAGAATGGGGATGACTGCAATTATGGGAATAGAGAATAAGGATAACTGCAATTATGGGAATAGCAAATAGAGATGACTGCAATTATGGGAATAGAGAATAGGCAATAGGGGGCTGGAATTTACTGAGAAAACTGTCAAAGGAACCAAGGTATTAGCAGCAAATAAGCAGTGTGTGAAAGGTCACAATATGGGAGGAAAAGGATGACATTTGTACTGCAGGCTAGAGACTGCCATCCATATCAACGGTTGATATTAGACTATAGGCAAAGGGAAAGGGGACGCCTAAGTGAAACACCTGCTCTGAGAGAGTTTTTAGTTGAATGTAGAATGGAAGCTGCTGTAGAGCGTATAAAATACTGCATGGTACCTACAGAACCAAATCGGAGGTTTGAAAAGATTTGGAAGAGAAAGATTGGATATGCACTTGCCAAGGAGACAATGGGAGGACATATGTATGACTCCTAAATATGCGAAAAGTCTAGAATTTTTGTTTGGAAGTGTTTGCATGGTATCTTCATACCCAACCAGACTTCAAAGAAATTTTCCCCCAGTAAATGCCAAATAATGGAGGTATGCGAGAAGAGGAAGGTATCCGTAAACACGTTTTGAGCGTGTAATGAGTTGGCATACTTAAAAATTCCATGCAGAGTACTCTGTCAGAAATATTGAGTGAGCAAATGAGTGTAACTAAGGAAATGATTTTTGAGCTGCGATACAAGATCTGAATCGCCTAGACTTACTAAGGCATTGCTACGTTTAATTCTGGTGGCTGTCAAAATACTGTTAATAGAAAATGGAAATAAAGTCTAAACCAGCTGTATTTGAAATATTCTGAATATTGTAACGGGCAAATGAACTAGGAGTGGGATCTTTAGATTTAGAAAAGGGTAGGAGCAAACTACATAGAAAAAAAATGGGGGGGGGTGTTGGAACAAGACATGCAAAATAATATTTTGGAAGAGGACTGAAGTTTAAGGGAAGGCAGGAATTGAACAAGTTCATCCAGACTCTGCTACACTTTGCTGTGAAGGAAAGGTTAGTTTGCTGTTATTTTTTGTATTTCTGTATTGCCTTTCTATATTTTGAATACTGTAGTTTGTTTTCTTTACCTTGTGTTTTGCTTGCATTCTGTTTAACAGCATATTAAAACTTCAAAAGAGACCACAGCTCTCTCTGTTCTGAGTCGGGCAGAATTTTTCCCCTCCCTCCCACCCATTTAAGTTGTCTTGTTATCTAGTTGCCCGCCTCTTATGTTAATCTGACCATATATCTCATTTCTCTCTACTTTCACTGGCTTATGTGAGTAATCACAAAACCATCACTTTTGAAATCCCACCCCTTCAATTATTTAAATTTATTGGCCATCCTACAGTATTTCATAGTACCAAAATACAAAAGTAACCACCCCTTTCAGTCCATCTTGCTGTTTTAAAATAGTAACTCTCCACTAAACCTTAACTTTTTAAACAGGTAAAACTCAAGTTACCTACTTTCATATCTAACTTCTCTAGTGCACACTGCAGAGTGCATTCTTTTCAATCTTACCTTTAAGCATCCCTGTTACTAGCACTTTCTCTAATACCTAAAAAGATCGCCTCTACTTGACTCCAAGTAGACTTTTCTCTATCTGTTAAACCTAGCACTTGCTCCTACAGTACTTATTACCTTGATACGGCACTCTTATAGATAGCACCCCAAAAGGCAAACCCCATTTCTCGGTCACCACGTCCCCGGAATCTCTTTTAAAGTTTTTTTGTCTAGTCCTTCTAGCATGTCGAGGGATCAGTTGCTAGTGTCCTCTCCTGCTCAGCTGGTGAACCTGGGAATATTGAGGCAATGTTACAATTGCCTCATGTACACAGACAACCCTCTCCTCCTCACAAAAAACACAAATACATGCTAGAGATGCAACTATACGGCCAAACTGGAGGCTGAGCTCTCTCAACATAGGACTGGCAAGACCAGTCAGGAGGAGAAGGTTACCACACACACTGTAGACCCAGTCTCACATAGTACCATCACAACCTCAAATCATACACATAAACACACAAAGACATACTCGGGCTCTGAACAAAAATCTACCAAAACAGCAGAGGCCACCAAAGCAGACACCCAAACAACCACCACCTCAGAACACAACACCTGCAACACATAGACCTCACAGTCAGAGTGTCAAACAGTCACAGCCCTTAAGGCCAAACACAATGCCAGACACACTAGTCATTGGTGACTCCATAGTCAGACACACTGACGCCCCGCCACCAGACTGAGTAAGGAGAAGGTCACAGTAAGCTGCCTGTCGGGCGCTAGAATCCGCCACATAACGCAAGCACTCAGGTCTCTCAACAGCAGGTACAAATATGACTCAGTCATTGTCCACGCTGGTGTAAACGACCTGAGACGCACTCCTTGGACTACATGAAAAGAGACATTGAGGAGCTCTCTGATTATGTAGCCCAGGCAGGTATGACCCTGACCTTGAGCAGTATCCTACCTTCACCAAGAATGATGCCACAATACAGAGATAAGATGATCAGCTTTAACAATTGGCTTAAACTCTGGTGTCATTCAAAGGGGATCCAATGTCTGTCTGCCTGGGATGACATGCTGGACAAGCCACGCTGTTCGCAAGGGACGGCTTGCACCTGTCACCCTGGGATTCCGGATATTGGCAAAGGCTCTTGCCACCCCATAGTGCCTTTTAGGCAAGGCTCAAATTCTAAACCTACCACCCTAGAACACAAAAAGGAAAAAACTAAGGGTAATGCTGCTCAATGCCAGAAGTCTAAATCTCAAAATGCACGCACTCGAGGCCCTTCTCAGTATGGAGAACATCGATGTCTGTGCAGTGACAGAAACCTGGTTCAAGGCTCCTGAGAGCACCCCAGCACTATCAGGTTTTACCTCTTATCATGCTCCGCCCCAAAATCCGGACAATACCAAGAAAGGAGGGGGGGTATCCATATTCATCAAAGACACCCACACCTCAAGACTGGTGGCAACGCACGATGCGTCGGAGACCATCCAGGTGCAATTAACCATAGGCAAGACTGCTCTGCAAATTGTAGCATGTTACAGGCCACCCTCACAAACTCAGGAACCTCACATGGCCTTCCTGAAAACACTAGAGGGGATAAATGTATCACCAAACACCATCATACTGGGTGACTTCAATTACCGTAATATAGACTGGGAACACTACTCAAGCCCAAACACCCTAGCCCAAAAGTTCCTGGAATTCATAAACTCAAATGCCATGGAACAACTAGTCACCATCCCCACAAGAGGAGAAAACATACTTGATCTCATCATCACGAACATGGGAGCACAATGTTCAACACCGGAAGTATACCCCTCACTGGTGAGATCAGATCACAAACTAATCTCGCTGGAGGTCCTCATCCCACCCCCACCTGAAATAAAAAAGACCACAGTAAAGAACTTCTCGAAAGCCGACTTCACACTTCTAAAGACTAGTGTGGTCTCCTTTAAGGCCCCCGAGCCGACGGAAAACAGTACTCAAGCCGCTGAATCACTTACAAATGCCTTCTACCAGCACCTGCAGGACTGCATGGATAAGGCAATCCCAAGCAAAACAAAGACTCTTTGTACCAAAGGCAAGCGCCCACTCTGGTGGACCCCAGCCATAAACAAACTCTACAACAAAAGGAGGAAGCTACTACAAGATAGAGCAAAATCCTTAAAAGGTAAGACACCCTTGATCACTATAAGTAAAATCTAAGAGCTCTCATAAAATCATCCAAAGCAAATTTTGAGAGAAAAATTGCTAAAGACTCAAAAGACAATCATAAGGCCTTCTTTAGCTATGTTAGAAACCTGGGAGGAAACTCCCAGATATGCTCAGAACTAGTTCAAAATGATGTGAAGATTACTGATCCTACAGACATTGCCAACATACTGGCTGACAGGTTCAGTGCAAACTTCTCCCCTCCCCAAAAGGAAAGATATCTATACCAAGCGATTGCAGCCCCCAAACATCTCCAACGCCCAAGTGAGAACTGCTCTCTCCAAAGCAAAAACACAGCATCCATGGGACCTGATGGTGTCCCCGGCTGTGTGCTCCACGAACTCAACGAGGAATTAAACCCACAGCTAGGACAGCTGTTTAATCATAGTCTTACCTCTGGATACGCACTCCAGGAGTGGCGCACTGCAACTGTGGTCCCACTTCACAAAGGCGGTGCCTCCACCGACCCTGGAAATTACCGCCCATTAGCTTGACAAGCCTTATCTGCAAAGCCATGGAGAGGATCATAATGGACCTCATAAATAAAGACATAGGGAATTTGCAGACTTTGGATCCATCCCAGTTTGGCTTTGTCAAAGGCAGATCATGCCTTCTAAACTTGGTTGACTTTTTCAAACAGTCACCAAAGCCATTGATGAGGGAAAGGCAGTCCATACAGCCTACCTCGATCTGGCGAAGGCCTTTGATACAATACCCCACTCGGGTATCATTGAAAAACTCATCAGCTTAAATGTTAACCCATACATCACAAGATGGGTTGCAAACTGGCTGAGTGACAGAACCCACAGGGTCAGAGTTGCTGGCGCCATGTCAGACTCAAAGCCTGTCACAAGTGGTGTACCACAGGGCTCAGTCCTGGGCCCACTCTTGTTTGGCATCTACTTTTCCAAGTACAAGCAAACACAGGAGGGTTATGGCTGACAAAGTTTGCAGATGACTGCAAACTGGGCCATAGTAGAAAACACATCTGACACAGATATCCTTCAGAAGGGTCTCACAGAAACGGATAACTGGTGCCAGAGCCATGGCCTAAAGTTAAATGCCAAAAATGCATAGTCATACCCTTCGGGAAAACAAGGTTACCCCTAGCTACCAAATAGGTGGCAATCCACTGAGTACAGAAGAAGTTATCAGGGACCTGGGGACCCAGGTTGATAGTAGTCTGTCATTCGACACCCATGTAGCTAAAGTAGTTAGGAAGACCTTCTACATTGCCCACCTTATCATGAAGGGATTCTCATCTAGATCAAGGGAGGTCATAGTCTCCTATACTCATCACTCATCAGACCAATGATTGAGTACAATGCCCCATTCGGAATGTATCTGACCCGACACTTGCAGCAGCTGGAAAGGCCACAAAAGTTCCTCACCAAAAGGATAAAGGGTCTCAAACATCTGTCCTATGCTGCCCGACTGAAAGAACTCCAGCTCTATTCAGTCGCCACCGCTTGCTCAGAGGTGACCTTTGCCTAACATACAAGGCCATGTCAAACCCAGATTTGATGAATATGCTTCACCTCAAAAAATCTAGATCCCTCAGAGCGACAAGGGCGGGAGACTTAAACCTCGACACGGCTATTAATAGGACGTGCTGGAGGGATAGATTCATCACCCAAAGACTCCCTATGATGTGTAATAAAATCCCGGTATATGTGAGGCAGAGCACCTCGCTGGCCTTGTTCAAGAGAAATCTTGACTAATGGATGGGAGATCGCAGATATACCCCAGGGATTACCTCAGTGTCACTGCTCAACAGAGGCACAGCAAAATAATGGGTATAGTTCCCCATACTAAAGGGGTGGCGTAAGCCACAAAACTATGGGCTAGGCTTGTAAATGCCCTCGGGCAGATAGCCTAGTATGAACCTATGAACCTATGAACCTATGTAACTTTGGATTGATAGTTATACACACTAGTCCATTTGCTTATTAGTACTTTCATGTCATTACTGCAGTCTGTTCCCTCCAGTTTCTTCAGAAAACTCCTGCTCAGCTAGTTGTATGCTTCTTTTTATCCTTGGATTTCAGTAATTTCCTCAGCTCATCTGAGTAGCTATTTAAAGCATCTTCTGTTTTTTTATTCCAGTCTTCATGTGATTGTATGTGTTCCTGCATTGTTTAGCTTCTATTTAACACCTCTGAGTTAATTTAATTTATATTTTCCCTTTAATTATTTGAAGCCCTCTCTTGTGTTAAAGGTGAAAGCTTGAACTGCATTGTCTGGGAACCTGCAAGGTTCTGCCCAGCCATAGCATAGGACTTATCTATTCCTTTTCTTGTTGATTTTTGCTTACTTTAGTCTTTATTTGTTGGCATCCTGCCTTTGTAATTACTGGTCAGTAACTGATTTTTATCCAAACTGATGACCTTTATTGGCTTTAACAGTCTCTGTTTTCACACTGGGAGAGATCTAATCATCCTGTTACTGAATGTGAGCTGTCTTAGAAGTTGTGTGCGTTAGTAACAGTTTCATATTTCATTGTTGTGCTGTTTCCAACCCAGAGTGCCTAAAATGTAGAAACAGGCACTTAACCGTTTTGATACATATGTATGGTCACATGAATATAGATTACAGTATTTTACTATGTAATACTTGTCAATAGTATGTAAAATGCATAGTTTTGATTTGCAGTACTGATTATGACCTAGGTGCGGAAGACCAGCCAGTCTGCACTGCTGATATTACTGGAACAAGAAATTATAGAGCGCTATGATGTGGAAGAGAAAGTGTGCCCTGTTCTTATTGATCTGACTGCTCCCGATAGCAATGATGATGTCAAGACGGAAGCTGTGGCAGTAAGTTCAAGCATTTTTCCTTTTGGTTATTTACTAAAAAATGGATATCAAGACTGTTAAGACTTTGGAAAAGTTTACTGTAAGATAGCTTGAGTTTTTGTAAGACTTGAAGCAGAAGTGTTAACTTAATAAATGAATTGTCTGAACTTGTCCAACCTTTTCAACCAGCAGCTTGTTGCCACAGGCTCAAGTCAGTTCAGCAGCAAGACTTTACTGAGATCTGTACCTCCAATCCCACAGTACTCTGAGCCTTCCCAGTGTCGTCAGATCTTTATTGACACTCATTAACTTTAACAGAGGTTGAGACAATCCCGGATAATCAAAATGATTTGAGAGTTTCCTTTTCCAAACTTTTACACCCGCAACTGTTTGTCAGAGTTGGTCAAATTGTGGTCACTCCTTGCCAAGCATTCCTTTCTAAAGTTGAATCTACTTGGCTCGCTCTCCTTCCCACTCAGGGATGTCTGTTCTGCTCCTTTTTAAATTTTCCATTTCTTTTTGTCCAGGCTATTGTGTTTACTGCTTTATTTTTTCTTGTATAATTTCTTTGCAGATCATTTCAGTGTGCTAAGGATAATAAAGCAGTTAATAGAGTACTGTGAGATTTTTAATTTTGGCTGTTTTTAAGTAAGTCAGACAAGTGATGTTTCTTAACATGGGTTTCCACTTGGGATTTGTTAAAGATGTTCATCGTGTTACCCTGCTGCAGTCATCACACTTGGGTTATCCTGTCGTCAGGCGGTCCCGCAGTCGGCCTGAATTACAAAGTCTTGGTCTGGCGTCGGTTGCTGTCGCTTCTTTCCTGACGTCAGTGCGCCAGGGGTATATAAGAGGCATCCAACGCCATTTTCTTCAGTCTTTCTTGCTGCGCGGTGCCCGAAGCAGAAGCAGTTAGCAAGTGCAGGTCGGCCGACACCTGAGATTTTCGAATAGAGTTTCAGTCCGAAGTCTTCAAAGCTAAGTACCCCATTGGGGAACCTTTTCTTGCCTCAGTCCGATGTCAGAAAAAGTTGACAATTGCATTTCTTGTGGGAAGCAAATACCTCATAAGGACTTTCATTCTTTTTGTATATCTTGCCTAGGCCCAGACCACGACGTCACTGGTTGTCGGTTTTGTGCTAGGTTCAATAAGCGAACTATAAAGCGACACTTTGATTTCGCACGACACTATTGAGGTAGGAAATTTAATTACACTATGCCGTCGGAGCAACCGACTACTGGCGTGCATAAAAAAACGCAAAGATAAAGACAGGCAGCCTAGATCCAAGCCAGACTGAGGCCTCAGCTGGGCCGGTCGCCGGTTCTCCGGTTTTCAGTGAGGTGCCTACGCAGCCCCTGGCTACCGCTGAATTGGATCCCCAGACCGCCTCGGATTCTCCAGCAGAGAGTTCTAGGCCGATGCAGCCATTTTCTTTAGGCCCTACCGACATCATTGCAGAAGGAGAAGCCGGTGCTCTAGAAACACCTTCGGTTTCTGAAGGTGTCTTCAGACCGACTACTCTCACCATAAAATCTTATGCTAAGCTTAAGACTCCTCTAAAACCAAAAAAGACTACACTTCAGTCTCCAGCTCAAGGCCCCATGCCTAAGAAACAGATTCTTAAAATGTCTGAAGATTTGATTTCTTTAATCAAGGGTTCCCAACCCCCCCCCCCCGACAAAAGGCCTAGACAAGAGGAGGATTTTGCCTCCTGTGATCAAGTGTCTGTTTCCTCAGGCTCCTCTGAGGAACAGGATTACTCCTTTCCCCCTTATGAAGATTCTGATGCTGAAGACTCCATTCCCTCAGCTTCTCCCCCTGAAGACTAATCCTTTGGGGAAACTTTACATACCATGAGGGAACATTTCTCCTGGGAAGGTCAGGACTACCCCTACTCAAAGAAAAGGCTCCGAGAGTTTCTTTTATTTCCCTAGCACAGACCACTTGCTATCCCCCCAGTTTTAGACATTGTGGATGATGTTTTCTTAGAATCTAGTCTAAATCCAGATTCTCTGCCTCCTGCTCCAGCCAAACCAGATATATACTATAGAGTGCCTGACTCTCACAAATTCCTATACAAAAGCCCTGTTGCTGACCCAGAGACAATCTCCCAGGGTCCCAAAGGGGCTAAGGCTTCTATGGCTAAAAATCCTGTACCCTCTTAAAGGGACTCCAGAGCACTAAATAGGTGGGGGAAGAAGGTTTACACCTCAGCTACTCTAGCTATGAGAGCACTAAATTGTCAATTTCACATGCTTAAATACCAGCAATTCCTAATGTCTCAAATAAAACAAAAGATGGGCACGCACCCTCAACAGTCTGAATTCAAGGAAATGCAGGATCTGTTGCATGCAGCTGAACAGGTGGGCAAACATACTTTACAATGTGGTTTTGATGCTTTGGAAGCTTCCTGTAGAGCAGCTGTTACTGGGTCTGTTATACGTAGGCATGCTTGGTTAAAGGAACAATCTCTGCCTGATCATGTTAAAGCAAAGTTACTAGATGCACCCTTACAGCAGGATGTCTTATTTGGAGTTAAAGCAGAGGAGGTTTTAAAGAAAATGGAGGATAAGACAAAATCTATGCAGACGGTCAAAGATTTCTTACAGGTACAGCCCCCACGCTTCAACAGAAATTGCCCAACAAAAAATTGGTCCTTAACAGCTTCTGACAGACCACAGAGGGGTAAATACAGGCGCCCAAGGGGCAGAGGACAAGCAGAAATCCCTTACAAACCTCGCCAATGGGGCACTGCGACACAGAAGGGAGGAGAAGACCGGTCCCAAACTACTAGAAGGCAAACACAATGACTTAAACCTCAGACTGCCAAGCAAAACTCTCTTGGCAGCTTCCTTGGGAGGAAAATTAGCACTTTTTGCAGACAACTGGAGCATCGTCACAAAGGACAAATGAGTCCTAGACATTATCTCACAAGGATACAGATCCAATTTCCACACCTTGCCAAGGATAAAAGGAATGCCAAACCTGCCACAAAATCAATGGGCAGAGGCACAAAAACAAATTACAGCTCTCATGGACATGAGAGCCATTCAACTGGTACCTTCACAGGAGCAAGGCCAAGGATTTTACTCAAGGCTCTTTCTAGTCCCCAGAAAGGACAATGCTTGGAGACCCATTCTGGACCTTTCAATTCTAAACACCTTCTTGCAAGTACCCAAATTCAAGATGCTAACACTACAGCAGCTTCTTCCCATGTTGGGCAAGGAAGCTTGGCTAGTAACGTTGGACCTCAAGGAGGCATACCTGCATGTCCCTGTCATACAAAATTGCAGAAGATGCCTCCGTTTCATTGCAGGTTCAACCCATTACAAATTCTCTGCATTACCCTTTGGCTTATCTACTGCATCCAGGGTCTTCACAAAATGCCTGGCACCAGTAATTGCATACTGCAGACAGAGAGGAATTCAAATATACCCATACCTGGACGACTGCCTCATCCAAGCAGAAAGCAAGGACATTCTCTTACAACACCTGGCTTTTGTAAAACACCTTCCAAATTGCCTAGGGTACACAGTAAACGAAAAGAAATCAAAACTAGTGCCCTCACAAAATATGACATTCCTGGGTGCCAGCTTGAATACAACGGCCCAGATGGCTTATCTGATGCCAGACAAACAACTACAATTAGCTCAATACTTCAGAACAATGGCAACAAAGACCCAGCTCCCTGCAAGAAAAATTCTGCAGGCCTTGGGCTTCATGGCATCTTGCATACTACTAATACCATTTGCAAAACTGCATATGAGGAAATTACAATGGTACCTAAAAAGCGTATGGACTCAACACAGCCACAGCTTGGAAACAATGATACATCTCATTCCCTGCCTTCAACAGGAGTTTCTATGGTGGTCACAGGCATGTCACCTCAACAAGGGTCAGCCTTTCACCTTACCCCCCAGCCAGGCAAACTATGACAACAGATGGATCGGACTATGCCTGGGGGGGGGGGGGCACACATGGCAGGAAGGTGCGTTTAAGGCATATGGACTGCAGATCAAAGGAATGTGCACATCAATCAAAAAGAAATGCTAGCTGTACAGAATGCTCTGACAGCCTTCAAGGACCCCTTACATCCAGGACAGCTTATCATAAGGACAGACACCACAGTAATGTGGTACATAAACAAGGGGGTACACACTCCTACCCTCTATGCAGGCAAGCAATGACCTTGTGGAACACAGCACTGGCTTACCAAGTTCAATTACAAGCTCAATTCCTGCCAGGAAAAAAGAACACATTGGCAGACGACCTAAGCAGAAACATCATGGATCCGCACGAGTGGAAACTGGATCCACAAGTATTTGCAATGATAACTCAAAAATGGGGGCTCCCAGACATAGACCTGTTTGCCAGCCCCCAAAACTATCAGCTAACAAAATTTTGCACAAGGACTTTTCACCATCAAGCTTGGAAAGTGGATGCACTCTCATTCAGTTGGAAAATGCTGACAGTATATGCCTTCCCTCCATTACCCCTTCTCACAAAGGTGCTGCTGAAAGTCAGGATGGAGAGACCCCGAATGATACTCATTGCCCCAGACTGGCCACGCCAGCACTGGTACCCACGATTAAGGAATATGGCCCAGGGCCCACCATGGATTTTACCACAAATTACTCATCTGCTCACACAGCAAGACAGTCAGATTCTGCACAGCCAGCTCAAAACCTTAAACTTGGCTGCATGGCAAATCACCTAAGCAACCAGCCAGCTCCTCTTTCACAAGCCGTTATGGATGCTATTCTGGAGGCCAGGAGGCCCAGCACCAGGAAAGCCTACTCAGGCAAATGGGAAAGGTTTTGCGCCTGGAACCAAGCTAAAGGCTAAAATACCCTTCAGCCAGACATACCTCAGATTCTGCAATATTTAACTGAGATGTTACACAAAGGGCTTTCTTTTTCATCTATTAAAATCCATGCCTCAGCTATTTCTGCTCACTACAACACAGATCCTCCCTTATTTTCACATCCACTCCTAAGGCAGTTTCTCAGAGGGGCCAAAAACATTAGGCCTCCCAGGAGAGCACCAACACCTACTTGGGACCTCAATTTTGTTCTGGAAAAACTTGCGCTACCTCATTTTGAGCCAGCTTTCTCAGCTGACTTAAAGTTTATATCATGGAAGACTGCCCTGCTGCTAGCAATTACTTCAGCGAGAAGAGTCTCAGAGCTTCAGGCACTAATGGCAGTAGAGCCTTTCCTCATTTTTCATCAAGACAGAGTTTCTCTACGAACTAACCCCTCCTTTATGCCTAAGGTGGTATCCAGTGTGGCTCTAAATCAAACCTTCCATTTACCCACCTTCTTTCCAAATCCACAGAACAAAGGAGAAAGACTCCTGCATTCCTTGGACATTCACAGGCAGCTACATTACTGCTTGGATAAAACTAAGGTTTTCAGAAAATCTGACCAGCTTTTTGTATCCTATGATACAGCATCACAAGGAAAGGCGGTCTCAAAACAGACCATTTCCAAATGGATAGGACATTGTATACATTTTTGCTACACCCACCATGGAAAACCAGTTCCTGCTAGCATAAGGCCCCACTCTGCCAGGGCAGCAGCTACATCTACAGCCTTCCTCAGGGGGGTGCCAACCAAGGATATTCTGGAAGTTGCAACTTGGAGTTCAGTACACACCTTCACCAAACATTATCACTTACCACTTTACTCTAAGACTAGAGCTGGCTTCGCCACTGCAGTTTTGCAGGGCCTTCTAGCCTCCTCTAACCCTGTTTGACTCCACCTCCCATCCTTAGCGTTGGGATTTTACCCAAGTGTGATGCCTGCAGCAGGGTAACACGATGAACATAGTACAGTTTTGTACCTACCATAAATGTAGATGTTCGAGTGTATACCCTGCTGCAGTCCAGGTTACCCTCCTCCATCCCTCTGACCTAACTAAAACCTTTCAATACCTTAAAATCTGTTACAACCTTTGTGGTGTATTTGCTTATAGCTGGAGGGATATTTTGTTTGTGCTAAACTTTTTATTATTGGTACTATCTACTGACCACCTTTTGGGGGGGGGGGGCACCTGACATCTGGGGCAAGAAAAACTGAAGAAAATGGCGTTGGATGCCTCTTATACACCCCTGGCGCACTGACGTCAGGGAAGAAGCGACAGCAACCGACGCCGGACCAAGACTTTGGAATTCAGGCCGACTGCGGGACCGCCTGATGACAGGATAACCCAAGTGTGATGACTGCAGCAGGGTATACACTTGAACATCTACATTTATGGTAGGTACAAAACTGTACTGTGTGGACACGGGTAGAAGGTGGATCATGGTCAAATGGGGGCACTAGGCAGGGTAATGGACTTGGCCCCCTTGTCATTCCAGTGTCGTGTTACTTTAGCTTGCTCTCCAGTTAGTATAAAACATTGTTGAGTCCTCTCAGTGCACATATTTTCTTTACTTTTACAGTGATCACAGAGATTTAGTTTTACTTTAAAACCTTAATTTCAGATTTTACAGTAAAAACACAGACCACCATGTTCTAAACTCTCATTCAAAGCAGACTTAGCATGAGCAATTGTAAACTTCTCTTTTCTTGAAGCACACATTTGTTGAAAGTGTATCAGGCAAAACATTAAACAAGGAAGATTCTAGAATTCGTCAAATAGTACATAGTGAAACACAAATAGCTATTTGAAGGGTGCAAGTGTTTAAAGACGAAGTGCCTTGAATTTGCAGACAGCCTAGGACAGCCCTCTGAATGCAAGTGTCCCTTTTCAGGGGAAGCCACTGAATGCCATCAGGTGACGGTACTTGCTCAGAATCACTCCGTATACAAATGAATGTTGAGGGCTTCAAACCATACGCTACAGGAAGCAGCTAGTTAACGGCCCATAGCCTTGTGCATCTGCAGGGCTTCAAACTGTACACTACAGGAAGCAGCTAGTTAACGGCCCATAGCCTTGTGCATCTGCAGGGCTTCAAACTGTACACTACAGGAAGCAGCTAGTTAACGGCCCATAGCCTTGTGCATCTGCAGGGCTTCAAACCATACGCTACAGGAAGCAGCTCATTAACAGTGGACAGTGGTCTCATCTCATCACTAAAGGCTTTTCATCCAGGAAAAAGAAGGTCATTGTCCCACTGTACTCATCCCTCATTAGACCCATTATAGAATACAACGCCCGTTTGGTATGTACCTCTCAAGACATCTGCAACAACTGGAAAGGCCACAAAAATACCTCACTAAAAGAATCACAGGCCTAAAGCAGATGCCCTACACCGACTGTCTTAAACTCCAGCTAAACTCTGTCGCATATCGTCTACTCAGAGGCTTAACATACAAGGCCATGTCAAGTCCAGAGCTGCTGGACATGTTGCACTTAAAGAAATCCCAGTCCCTCAGAGCCACACGCTCCAGGGATCTAAACCTTGTCATCACAATAAATAAAACATGTTGGAGGGATAGGTTCTTGACCCAGAGACTCCCCAGACTCTGGAATAGACTGCCCATAGATGTCAAGCAGAGCGCCTCTTTGGCAGTCTTCAAAAGGAACCTTGACGATTGGATGGGAGAAAGGAAATTCACCCTGGGGATCACGTCAGTCGCCCTGCTAGACAGGGGTCCAGGGAAGTAAATAGTGCGGGAAGAAATAACCAGGGAATTGTTATGGCTAGGCTTATATAGACCCTAGGGCCGATAGCCTAGTACCAACCTGTGAACAGCCCATAGCCTTATGTATGTGCAGGCCTTCAAACCGTACGCTACAGGAAGCAGCTCATTAACAACCCATAGCTTTATGCATCTGCAGTAACCACCAGACAAATTCTTTAGTAGCTGAACACAGTGCATTTCACACCCAAGTGTTTGCGAAAAACACGCTAGGTTAATATTTAATTCATAGTTAAAATATTGACATTAATCTTGAAGACTTCACTATGTCAAGTTTATTCACAACTGTCAACAGTCAAGAAAACAAGGAAGCCATGGATCATACCCAAAGGACATTGTTTATGTTATGATTCTGTTCACTTCAGTAAATTTCTTCCTTTACTCTGTATCTACTCTAGGATGCAAGAATTAAGTATTTATACATAAAAACACACTTATGACTTTGTACACCTCAGTTGTTTTGTGAGCAGATGAATGAATGTTACGTAAATAAGGACCTAGAAATGTAGATGTTCTTCGTGTTTCACTGTTGCAGTCATTACGTTTGGGTAATCTGCTGGCAGGTTGCCCTCAGTCGGCCTGAATAACAAAGTCTTGAGTCCTGCTTTGGTTGCTGTCTCCTCTTCCATGACGTCAGGTCGTCAGGGGTATAAAACATGCAGCCGATGACATTTTAATCAGTCTTTCTTGCCGCACGGTGCCTGAAGCAGAAGCAGTTTGCAAGTGCCGATTGGCTGACTCCTGAAATTTTCGTTTTCGAGTTTCAGAACCGAAGTCTTCAAACTAAAGCTAAGTACCTTGTTTGGGAAACTTTTTCTTGCTCCTTACTAATGTCAGTAAAGGTTAATAATTGTATTACTTGTGGGAAGCAAATACCTCATAAGGATTTTCATTTGTACTGTATTCCTTGCCTAGGCCCTGATCACAACTTGCCTTGCTGTCGGTTTTGTGCTAAATTTAACCAATGCACTATTAAGCGTCTGTATATTTTTGCTTCTAAATACTTTGGTTCAAGATTTAACTGTCCTGTAAAGTTGTCTGTTAGCAATCTGACTATTGGAATTCACAAAAAACTCAAGGAAAAAAACAGAGACAGACCGCCGAGGTTCAAAACTGATGGCGAAGCTTCTCCTAAGCCAGTCGTCGGTTCACCGGTACTCAGTGAGGCGCTTTCGCAGCCCCTGATGCCCGCTACTTTTGAGTCGCAGGCCTCTACCGAGACCCATTCGGAGTCTGGTATGTCGCGAGATACTCCGAGTATTGAACCTGTCTGTCCCTTGGATGGGTCCGGAGCCGCTGAGCAGGCCCTACCGGCTTTTGAGGGTGTTTTCAGGCCTCAACATTTGTATATTAAACCGACACCATCATCAAAAACAAGGCCAAAACCTACGTCTAAGTCTACAAAACTGACGCATGAGCTGCGTGCTCAGGCCCCTATGCCTAAAAAAAATTATCAAAATGGCTGAGGATTTAATTACCTTGATCAGAGGTTCCCAACCCCCCCCCCGCTAAGAGGCCTAGGCAAGGCACTGATTATGAATTTTCAGATCTGGTTTCCATTTCTTCTGATTCCTCTTCTGATCAGGAATTTTCTATTCCACCATATGAGGACTCTGATGCAGATGAATCCATCCCTTCTGCTTCTCCTCCTGAGGATATTTCTTTTTGAGAGACTTTCCATAGTTTAAGGGAACATTTTCATTGGGAGAGTCAGGACTATTCAGAATCCAAAAAGAGGCTTAGGGATTTTCTTCTTCTTCCTCAGCATAGGCCTTTGGCTATACCTCCTGTTTTTTTAGACATTGTTGATGATGATTTCTCAGAATCCAGCATGGCTCCTGAATCCCTGCCCCCGGGTCCTAGTAAGCCAGACAGCTATTACAGGGTTCCTGACTCCCACAAATTTCTTTTCAAAAATCCTGCTGCTGACCCTGAAACTATTTCTCAGGGTCTCAAGGGTGTTGAGGCTTCTACAGCCAAAAATCCTACCCCTTCAGATAGAGACTCCAGGGCGCTGGATAAATGGGGTAAGAAGGTTTATACGTCTGCAACCCTGGCAATCAGGGCTTTAAACTCAATTCCATATGCTTAAATATCAGCAGCATGTTATGGGCTTACTGAAACGGAAAATGATGTTGATTTCTGATTGTGCAGAAAATTAAGGAGTTACAGGATTTATTGCATTCATCTGAACAAGTTGGAAAGCATACTTTGCAATGTGGTTTTGATTCCTTGGAGGCCTCTTGCAGGGCCACCGTAACTGGGTCTGTGATAAGAAGGCATACTTGGCTCAAGGAGCAAAATCTGCCTGATCATGTTAAAGCTAAATTGTTGGATGCTCCTTTACAGCAAGACAGTCTGTTCGGTAATAAGGCAGAAGAGGTTTTAAAAAAGATGGAAGACAAAGCTAAATCTATGCAAACTGTAAAAGATTTCTTGCAAGTGCAGCCACCCAGGTTCAGTAGGCACTGGTCTACTAAGAATTGGTCCTTTCCAATGTCCAACAGAGCCGCTCAGGTCAAACCCAGACACTCCAAAGGCTCCAGGTTTCAGTCACAAGGATCTTACAGGACAAAACAATGGGGTGCCTTCACCTCCAAATCAGGAGGTAGCAAAGCACCACCCTACGGTAAATGGTCTCAATGACTTTCCTCTACCATCTCCAAGCACTTATCTTTTGGCAGCCCCTTTGGGGGGGGGGGGGACTAGCACTTCATGCTCAAAATTGGCATCTAATTACCCAGGACAAGTGGGTCTTAAATATAGTATCCCAGGGGTACAGATTTCATTTCCACACGTTGCCAATTCCAAAAGGATGGCCAGATCTGCTCCCAAATCCGGGGGCAGAGGCCCAGAAACAAGTCATGTCCCTCATGGATATGGGGGCTATTCAACCAGTACCAGAAAAGGAAAAAGGACAAGGGTTTTATTCAAGACTTTTCCTGGTACCCAGAAAAGACAAATCATGGCGTCCATTTCTGGACTTATCCATTCTAAATACTTTCCTGGACATTCCAAAATTCAAGATGCTGACTCTGCAACAGCTACTGCCAATGCTAGGCAAGAATGCCTTGTTGGTAGGCATACCTGCATATCCCAATCATGGAATCTTGCAGAGGAAACCTCCGCTTCAAAGCAGGCTATTTGCATTACCAGTTCTCTGCACTGCCCTTTGCCTTATCCACTGCGCCCAGGGTCTTCACAAAATGCCTGGCACCAGTAATTGCATTTTGCAGACAAAGAAACATTCAAATTTATCCATATCTGGATGATTGTCTCATTCAGGCAGAGGACAAGGACACTCTTCTTCAACACCTGGCATTTGTAAAAAGGCTTCTAACATGCCTAGGGTACACCATAAATGAAAAGAAATCACAACTGGTACCCTCTCAAATAATTACATTCCTGGGTGCAAGCTTGAATACAACTGCCCTGATGGCTTACCTCACGCCAGACAAATTCAATTGACAACATGCTTCACACAAGTGGCAACAAAAACCCAGCTATCTGCAAGACAAATTCTGCAGGCTTTGGGGTTCATGGCATTCTGCATTCTACTAAATCCATATGCAAGGCTGCATATGAGGAAACTTCAATGGTACCTAAAAAGCTTGTGGAGTCGACATTGTCACAGCCTGGAAACGATGATCCCTCTCATTCTCATTCCCTGCCTGCAACAGGAGTTCCTTTGGTGGGCAGAGGCATGTCGCCAAAACAAGGGACTGTCATTCATTCTACCCCCTGCCTCCCAAACCCTGACTACAGACTCATCAGACTATGCTTGGGGGGCCCATCTGGCCGGGAGATGCATTCAGGGCGAATGGAGCCCAAATCAAATGCATCTACATACCAACCAGAAAGAAATGCTCCCTGTACAGAATGCTCTGACAGCCTTCAAGGACTTCCTTCATCCAGGACAAACTACTGATAAAGACTGACAACACCACAGTTATGTGGTACATATTCAAGCAGGGGGGTACCCACTCCTACCCCCTTTGCAGACTAGCCATGGCCTTGTGGAACACAGCCATGACTTACCAAATTCATCTTCAAGCTCAATTCCTGCCAGGAAAGCAAAATACTCTGGCAGACGACCTAAGCAGAAATCTTATGGACCCACACAAATGGAAACTGGATCCACAAATCTTCAGCGTGTTGACACGAAAATGAGGGAGCCCAGACATAGATCTATTTGCCCCTCCCCGAAACTATCATTTGGGCAAATTCTGCACAAGAACTCATCACAAAAAAGCTTGGAAAGTGGATGCTCTATCCTTCAGCTGGAAAAACTTATCAGTCTATGCCTTTCCCCCTCTGCCTCTGCTCTCCAAGGTCTTACTAAGTCAAGACAGGAAAAACCAAAAATGATTCTGATTGCTCCGGACTGGCCTCGCCAACACTGGTACCCGCTTCTAAGGAACATGTCACACCTTCCTCCATGGTACTTGCCTCAAGCACCTCCTCTACTGTCTCAGCAGAACTATCAAATTCTGCACACTCAGCTCCAAACTCTGAATCTTGCAGCATGGCTAATCAACTAATTTCACCAATTACATCTCTCAGTAAACCTGTGATGGATGTCATTTTGGAGGCTAGAAGGCCTAGCACTAGAAAATCTTGTGCTGATAAATGGAAGAGATTCTGTGCTTGGAACCACGGACAAGGAATAAACACAGCAATGCCAAGTATTCCTCAGATTTTGCATTATTTAACCGAGATGCTTCACAAGGGCCTATCTTTTTCTTCAATAAAAATCCATGCCTCTGCCATCTCGGCTCATTACAACACCGAGCCTCCTCTCTTTTTCTCATCCCCTGCTAAAGCAGTACCTCAGAGGGGCCAAAAATTTAAGACCTCCCAGGAGAGCACCGATGTCTGCATGGGACCTCAATTTTGTGCTGTTAAAACTCACCCTACCTCCTTTTGAACCAACTGCTACTGCGGACATACAATTTCTTTCTTGGAAGATAGTCTTTCTTTTAGCAGTCACTTCAGCTAGAAGGGTTTCAGAACTACAGGCTCTCATGGTAGTGGAGCCTTTCATTATGTTTTACCCGGACAGGGTGGCCCTCAGGACCAATCCTTCTTTTATGCCTAAGGTGGTATCCATTGTGGCTCTTAACCAGACCATTCACCTGCCAACTTTTTTCGCAAATCCGCAGAACAAGGGGGAGCGAATTCTGCATTCATTGGATGTACACAGACAACCAAGATTCTTCTTAAACAGGACAAAATCTCTAAGAAAGTCTGGGCAACTACTGGTGGCATTTGCTGCAGGAACAGAGGGGAAGGCTATATCAAAGCAGACTATTTCAAAATGGATAAGCCATTGTATTCGTTTCTGCTACATGCAGCATGGTAAACCTGTGCCCAAGGGGATCAGATCCCATTCCACCAGGGCTGCTTCTACTTCTGCAGCCTTTCTCAGAGGGGTTCCTACCAGAGACATTCTAGAAGCTGCTACTTGGAGCTCAGTTTATACGTTCACAAAACATTACCATTTACCTCTCTTTTCTAAATCCAGGGCAGGCTTTGCCACTGCAGTCCTGCAGGGCCTTATAGCTGCTCCTAATGCTGTTTAATTCCATCCTCCCATCCATAGCTTTGGAATTCTACCCAAATGTAATGACTGCAACAGTGAAACATGGAGAACATAGTACAGTTGTGTACACTTACCATAAATGTAGATGTTCGAGTGTATTCACTGTTGCTGTCCTGGTTACCCACCCGCCAGCCCCCCTTTCTTCTCTATTATACATTTTCTTTCCTTCATTATGCTCAAAAGCCTTTGGGTGTATTTGCTTTTAGTTGAAGTTAATTTTTTTTTTTTTTAAAACAAGTTTATTGTTTTTAACATACAAAATAAATATCATAACAATCTTATACAAGCAATTAAAATGTAAATAGTTATAACATTTGATAAAACAACCAAAATATTTACAGAGACATCCACTACAAATCAAATCAGTTGATTAAACTGTAATGTCTTACTAATGAAACTAAGACTTTTTTAACAGGTTTTGTAAAGTATCCCATATAGTTTAGTAAGACGTTTTTTTAGTAGTTCTTGACTTTATTGTCATTAGTTCCATATGACACACTTCAGTCATAACATTTTTAAATTCATTAAATGAAGGAGGAGTATCTGAAATCCAATTTCTGGTTATTATTTTTCTAGCCACTGCTGGAATAGACCATAATAAGGGAAGTTTAACTTTTTTTAACACTTTTAGGGACAGGAGTGTTAAATAATATAAGTGATTTAGAGACAATGAAATTATCTGTGAAAAGAGCCTGCAAAAAATCATTGATTAACATCCAATATTCCCTCAATTTTATACAGTCATAAAACATATGTGCCCAATCAGCATTTATTTCTACATTACATCTCTTACATAAGTTGTCTTTATTGTTTATTTTATTCATCATTAAAGGTGTATAGAAAGATCTATGTAAAAATTTCCAAGTAAAAGTCTCCAATTAATGGAAGAAGTAGTTTTATAAGCAGATTCCAATATATATTGTTTATCTTGTTGTTTTGGTGATTCACCATTAATGGAAATGAAATAATTCCAATAAGTATCTGAACTGTAATGAGTTTCTTCTCTAATAATTTTATGTATGTGTGAGAGCCTACCTTTATCAGAAACCCTATGTTGTAAATTTAATATCAAGTAATCAATCAGAATTGGGACAGATTCTTTAACTGTTAAAGACATTAAATCAAGTTTATTAATAAGATGTTGTCTAAAAGTCTGAATTTCTAACCAACATGTTTCTCAAATCAAATTCTTGCTTTAAGAAGTCTAAATTTTTTACTTTATTGTCAGACAGCAACTGATACCAATACTTTAAATCATTCTCTGTGACTAGAAGAATTCTTTCAGAGGTGGATGATAAAAGAATACCTTGTGTATACATTATAGGGAATAGGGTAAAATTCCATTCCTTATATTTAGGATGCATAAATATAAAATTACAATATCTAATAATAATATTTAATGGGTAACTAGCTATATATTTTGGTGTAATAGATGAAGTACAAAATTCTTTTAGTAACCATAACATGGGGTTATTTACAATAGTATTTTTATGTATTAATGATATTTTCATGAAGTGAATGCTAATTAGTTCCCAATAATCTTTCCATTTTGCAACATATGACTGATCTATTAACAAAGTAATAACTTTTATAATAGAAGAGATAGTATATAAATTAAAGTCTGGAAATGAAATGCCCCCTTGAGACCAGCTATTAGTATGTTTCTTTAATGCAATCCTAGGTCTATTAGGTGCCCATAAGAAATTTAACATTTGTGAATTCAATTTCTTAATAATTATTTTTGTAGGTGGGAGTATTATTGATTGTATTAAGTATAATATCTTAGGGAATATTATCATTTTAATAATTGTGAGTCTCTCTTCCATGGTAAAAAACATATTGTTTCAGCTGTTGAAAAGATTTTGTATATTATGAAAACAGTTACTATAATTATTATGTATAATAGATTTAATATCTTTAGTTAATATTATACCTAAGTAAGTTATCTGACCTGAGTTGGGTATATATTTGTGAAAATCATTAGTGAGGACATTTTTTCGTGCGTATATTGGTAATATTTTAGTTTTTTCTTCATTAAATATCAAACCAGAGATGTTTTTAAAATCTGTCATTTTATCAAATAATGACTGCATAGAAGAGTTAGTTCCTGCTGACATAATTAGAACATCATCTGCAAAAAGTTGAATTTTAGATATTGTATTTTCATCTATATCAAATCCTTCAATATCAGTGCTGTTTCTAATCAAATTAGCCCAAGGCTCCA
This sequence comes from Protopterus annectens, assembly GCF_019279795.1. Taxonomy (NCBI): domain Eukaryota; kingdom Metazoa; phylum Chordata; order Ceratodontiformes; family Protopteridae; genus Protopterus; species Protopterus annectens. The sequence continues at coordinate 52,115,353 of NC_056732.1, forward strand.
TTATTAAAGTAAATAATAGTGGAGAAAGTGGACACCCTTTTTTGTACCTTTTAATATGGGTATTTTTTGTGAGACATATGTTCCTATCTTAATGTAAGCCAATGCTCCTTTATATAGATGTTCAATTAAATTCACAAATGCATCAGAGAAATTTGTACACTTCAATAAGATAAATAAGTAGTCCCAGCTTGCTGAGTCAAATGCTGAACTTATATCAAGACTAATAAGTGTTAAGTCTTTCTTTTTCCTGTTTGCATAATCAATTAGCGTTAAAGTTCTCCTTATATTATCAAAAGTATTTCTATTTATAATAAAGCCTGTCTGATCTATATCTATTATACCTGGAATGATTGTCTTTAATCTGTCATCAAAAATACTCATAAACATTTTATAGTCAACATTAAGTAATGAAATAGGTCTATATGAAGTGCATCTGGTTGGGTCTTTATTGGGTTTTAAAATTGGTGAAATAAATGTGTATTGCCAGGATGGGGGAGTTGTTAACTCATTTTGAGCTGAAATGAAAACCCTATGTATTAATGAGTAAGTACTTTTAGGAAGAATTTTATAAATCTCTGGTATAATACCATCATTACCTGGTGCTTTGTTTGATTTAACTTTGTTTATTTGTGTAATAACCTCTGTATATGAAATATTTTTATCTATTAATTTAGTCTGTTTATTAAGTTTTTTGTTCATGTTTGTAGTTATAAATTTCTTTATTTTATCTTTAGAATCCATATTAATGTTATTGTGGTTAATTTTATGAAAGTGATTTCTAAATTCATCTAATATTTCTGGTAAACTAGAAACATTCTTCTTTTTCCCTGGAGAGAAAATTTCTTTGATATGATTTTGTTTATTCAGCCTTTTTGTTTTATTTTTAAGTCTATGTAAGTATTTGGGACTTATTGAGTAAGACAAAAACTTATATTTCTCTAATGTTATTTTGACTTTATGGCTTAAAATTTCTTTGTATTTCTCATTTAATTTATTTATTTCCTCAATGACTTTTTTGTCCATAATATTTTCTTTATTATTATGTTTATACAAGTCTAATTTGCTTTGAATATCTAGTAATTCCTTGTCCCAAGATTTCCTTTTATTATTATACCATCTGATGCTTTGTCCATATAAATATGATTTTAGAGCATCCCAAATGTAAACAATGGAGACATCAGGTGTAGTGTTTAAGTCTAAGAAATGTTGCACCTCTGTAAGTATATAATCTTTATAGTCCTTTAGTTGAGTTAAGTATGCTGGTATTCTTTTGATCTGAACATTATAAGTACTCTTTACCATAAATTCAAAGACAATAGAATTATGGTCTGATATAGGACATGAAATGATTTTGGAATTAATTAAGTCTGTTACCATTTGGTTAGAAATAAAGACTCTATCTAATCTTGAATAAGTTTTATGTCTGTTAGAAAAAAAAGTGTATGGTAATGATTTAGAATCTATCTGATTATTAATATCATTCAAATGATATAAATTAATAAAATCCTTTAAATGTTTTGCATTAGATGTAATTTTCCTTTTTCCTATAGTAGTAGTATCTTTTTCATGCAGGATACAATTAAAATCACATGCTAAAATATCTCCTCTAGAAAATGATATAATCTTATTGAGATGGTGTTTCACTGTATTAGTGCCAATTCCTGGAATCCAGTATACATTAATTAATGTATATATTTTCCCATTAATCTGTATTGTAACCATACAGAACATTCCTTTATCATCTTTATAAGACTTAATAGTTTTAGGTATGGGCATATTTTTGTTCCATAAGATAGCCACTCCTCTTTTTTTCTGTGTGTGTTCTGAGCTAACCAAGACTGTATATTTATTAGTGGCTAATTTATCTATATCCTTTTTCAGGAGATGTGTTTCTTGAAGGAATATTAAATTGGCTCTATGCAAATTAATATATCTCATTAAACTTGCCCTTTTACATGGGTTATTCAATCCATTAATGTTTAAAGAAATTCCTTTAAGAGATACCATTTAACTTTTATAAACATATAAAACATATAATCAGAATAACAATTAGTAAAATAAGTATTTTGTCTCCTCCTTTAGGTGTTCCATTAATTATAGCTGTATTTAATGAAAATCTTATGGAATTTTGTGTAATTTTCACTTTTATTTGTAGTGACAATGAGTTTATAAAATGTGATGTGGATGTCAAAACTATATACACACAACAATAATCAGGTGAAAATAATGTTTGGATTAAACATTGCACCCAGCCTGGAGTTGAAAACTCCAACTTCGAGTAGCAAATACCACTCAAGTTATCCCCCTATCCTAAGTAGCAGTAGTTCAGCTGCCACCAAATTAATTTGATACTAACTATTATTAACTAAAGTTAACCTCATTTAATTTGGTTATCTACTATAACAAGGCTAAACAATTTATATAACAGCTTCATATAAACATATAAAACATTTAGAAACAACTAATATTGCTATGTACATCTATTCTATATAATAAACTCATAATCAAAATAGCATTCTAACAATCTTGATAAATGGGAGCAAAGAAGAGAGAGAGAGAGGAAAAAAAAAGGGAATATCCATATGGTAATTTAATAAAAGTTTGTAAGAATAAGTTCTTATTATATGTTTATGCTCATTTGAATTCAATAACATTTATTATCTTAGGCTATTATGACTCGGACATTACTTATATTAGGGTATTCCCACTTTCTGCCATAGTAATACAGTTAAAAGCTTTAAAACTTTAAATTACTTGCACCAAAAGCTTCCTTCTCATATTTATTATTGCCAATTAAATAAAATAATTATTCTTATGCATAAGTTAAAAGAACATACTGCACAGCAATATTGATTCCTAGTTATACATAAATCATTGTGATGAAAGCCATTTGTATTTTATATATCTGAACTGCAGCTTTAAAATATGTCACATGACAATTTCTTCTGAAATATAATCATAATGATACATATATTTGTCTGTTAGTCAAGGCAAATGATTTATAACATTACATATCTTTAAATCATAAGCATCTATATACATTAAAGTGCAGCAGTCATATAAGCTTTCAAAAACAAGTGTACATGTGTTTTACCTTCTATGCCTTCTAAAATATCTCATTTGTTTACTATGGCATATTAAGTCATTTAAAATCATTATAACTTTTATATTTTATAAGTTACATCTTAAATAAGTAAGTTATTATAAAGAAAAACTCACATTTAGATGTCATAAAGTTCGTTTTTCATCACAAAATCGCATTTACAGCAGTTCTACTTCCTGAAACAGTTTACTTCTTGAATTTGCGATGTCAGTGTGAAATCAGGGGTCAAAGTTCAAAATGGCTGCTTTCAGCTTCTCTGCGTGTATTCTGAGTGTTGAAGCTTTTAAAACGACTCGAGGACACTATTCACGAGGAAACCCACATCCCAGATCGTCTCCCATAACATTCTGGCGGGAATTTTAATAAAAGCAAGTGACTGACATTCATTTTGTAATACAAATGGATCTAAACAGTGCAAAACCTTCTCGAAGCACTTTACAAGTCATTACAGTCTCTATGACAGTGAAACCAAGCCTACAGTTGTTTAACATGAACACAACTTATTTTTGTATGCCCCATTTCATTTTCTCATTCAGATCTTATTACATACACATATCAGTATTATCAGAAGCATATAACTTTATAAATGAGAGAGAGGGGGGAAAAAAAAAAAAAAGGATCTACAAAGATATTTTACTTGCTGTTTGTTTTAATAAAGTAGAACATGAGACATATTACTTTCAACTACTTTAGTTCTAGTTAACTGCAATTATATCATGACATATTATTTGAAATCATGTATTAAGCAATTAAGTCATGGTATAATATTTAGCAACAGTATTTAAACAGCATAAATAATTTTAAAGAAATAATAAATTATTTTCCCCTTATTTCATATTTTTCATCAAACCTCTCTCCCTACCCTCCCCCACCCTTCACTAAATGTTTAGTTTAAAGAGAATGCCATTATTTAAAACAGGAAGAGAAAGGAAATGTATCAAATTACTAACCTTAGGTCTCTTTATCACAAAGAGAAACAAGTTGATTCATATCAGGTTATTTGTTCCTCAGAAAGTTTGATTATTTATAAAACAAAATCAGTTCTTTGCACACAAAAAAATAACTTTGAATAAATCCTTAAGATATTCGTGGCTTTCTTGAAACTGTAGTAACTGTAATTAAAGAGTTCAAAGAAATATAGAACATGTCATTTGTTTTTTAGTCTTTTTTGCTTCTCTGAAGTCTTCCAAGAAGTTCCTGTTGCCATCCTCTTTAGCGAAGGACTTGCCCATTCCATATCTTCTATTTTATCTAATATTTTATTTTTTTAATATACAGCAAAGCAGAGTCCAAGTCTTCAAAAATTCTAGGGCCATCAGGTAAAAAGATTTTTCGTTTGGAAGGAAATAAAAGATGAGTTTTGAACTGTGCTTTCTTAAGCTCTCTTATTAATGGCAAAAAACTTTTCTTTTTGTTATTACCAAGGAAGAATAGTCATTGTCAAAACGCACAGTTGCCTCATTAATTTTTGTAGGTGCTTTAGCCCATGCAGATTTTAATACCATCTCCTTGTCATAAGATGATAAAAATCTTACAATAACTGATCTAGGATACTTTCTATTTATATTAGAATTAGATAAAGACCTATGGGCTCTTGCAATACCAAAAGAAAATGCTTCTGACAGATCTAAAGTTTTGGGAAGCCAAGTATTTAAAAAGGAAGTAATGTTGTTACCTTCTATATTTTCTGGCAGTCCAAAAATCCTTATATTATTGTGTCTGGATCTGTTTTCCAAGTCATCTAGTTTGGATTGAAGGTGTGTGTTCTGTTTCAATAAAAATTCAATGTTAATTTCTTCTTCCTGAATTCTGTTGTCCATATCGTTAAGAGTCTCTTCTATACCTGTAATCTGAGCTTTCTGGTGTTGTAAATCTTGATGTAACAAATCCATTTGTTTTGTATTTTTTTCTATAAAGTTATCAATTTTAACATCCCAGTCTGCCCATTTTAATTGTTAGTTGCTGAATAGTTGATATCAGAGACTGAAGCTCTTTCTTGATGCTGGAATCCTGACTGTTTGCCTTACTGGAACTCATTCTGAACAGAGGTGATGAAAGAGAAATTTCCAAGAAGATTTCTGACAGGAAAATTATTTAAATTTTCTTTCTTTTTTAGATATTATTCAAGATACTGATATTCCAAACGTTTTTAGAAAGAAAATTATTACATTAGTTGAATTTTAAAGTAATTATTTCCTGTCCGTGTAGTTATGTTGGTGGAGCTGAAGAAATCTGCTGCTATCCTGTGTTCATCCCTGGCCACGCCCTCCAAAGTTAAATTTTTTTGTGTTCTAAAATACATGCAGATATATATATATATATATATATATATATATATATATTTTTTTTTTTTTTTTTTTTTGCTCCCCATTTGGGAGTCACCTGACATCTGGGGCAAGAAAAACTGATTAAAATGGCGTCGGCTGCATGTTTTATACCCCTGATGACCTGACGTCATAGAAGAGGAGACGGCAACCGACGCAGGACCCAAGACTTCGTTATTCAGGCCGAGTGAGGGCAACCTGCCAGCAAATTACCCAAATGTAATGACTGAATACACTCGAACTTCTACATTTATGGTAAGTGTACACAACTGTACTTTTCATCTCACATCTGTGAGAACAATGCAGTGCAATCCATTGCACCCCCATGGTCTCCCATTACAGAAGTCAGAGATCCAAAGTCAGGAGCAGATTTTAAATATCGCTCCTGTATACCTAGAAAGTTGCTAGGAGGCATTTTCTGAATGAGATAGTCTGGAGCTCACACAGTTATTACTTGGTGACTATAGCCTATTACAGTTTAGCAGAAAACCACAAAATCTGAAGTTAACCTGGTCACCATTCATCATGTATGAGTCTAGGATCCGACATCGGATTTGAGCTGGCACACATAGGCAACAGCTTAGCTCAAGCTCCTTCCCTGCCATAATGCTTTGCTGCTCTTTAACTCCTCCAGATCTTGTTTGCCGTGCTTGAAGACCCACACAGATTGCTCAGCTTCTCCAGTGTAGACAAAGTAAGTTTTTTTTTGGGGTGGGGTATTAGTCTCCATGCCCTTTCTGACTGTTATTAGTCTTTTAGTTTGCTTAGTGTACCTAGGTTTTCTGCGTTGATCCGTCGCTGTTCTACCCCTCCCGTTTGTGTACTATTTGGTGCTCTTTCTCAGTTGTACTATTTGTGTAGGAGTTTCCTTCCTTGGTTTTAAATTTTTCTGTAGTTAGGATTTGTGTGTGTGTGTGTGTGTGGGTGTGTGTGTGTGTGTGTGTGTGTGTGTGTGTGTGTGTGTGTGTGTGGGTGTGTGTGTGTGTGTGGGGTGGGTGGGTGGGTGGGGGTGGGGGTGTGTGGGTGTGTGTGGGTGTGGGTGGGGGTGTGGGTGTGTAAGGGACTCTCGGTACAGGACTTTAGCTGTTTTTTTGGCATGCTTACTTATTTATTTGCTGTTGTTTTACCAGGACAGTCAATTGGGCCAAGGAACCTGTTTTCAATTGAGTCTTGGGGAGAAAACAAATTAAATTACAGTGAGTTTTACATATAAAAAAATTAGACATTTTTGTTTAGAAAGTACAGAAGTATAAGGAGAAACATTGAAATTAATTATACAATTGCTAAAATTAGAATGAGTCTACAGTACAATTTATAAAATAAAGTAGTAGGAGGACATTAAATTTAAAACCATTCATTTTCTGAAATAAAGTATTAGATTTAAAACCATACATTTTCTAAAATAATGTAGTAGGAGGACATTAGATTTAGAAACATTCGTTATCTGAAACTGTGAAGTAGGAACAAAGTATGATTTCTACAGTAAGGTTGAGACACAAAAGTACAGGTTCAGAAAATGAGAGTGACTCACAGTACTGCCCCAGTGGCCTAATGGATAAGGCATTGGCCTCCTAAGCCAGGGATTGTGGGTTCGAGTCCCATCTGGGGTGAGTTATTTTAGCCAAACACATTCTGGCTAGGCTTATAAATGCCCTAGGGCAGATAGCCTAGTATGAACCTATACCCCGGGTATCACTTCTGTGTCACTGTTAGACAGAGGCACAGTATACTAACCTCGAAAAAGGGCATAGCAAAATTAATTTAAAATGGGCGGCGAAAGCCAAACACATTCTGGCTAGGCTTATAAATGCCCTAGGGCAGATAGCCTAGTATGAACCTAAAAGTACCGACTCAGAAAACAAGAGTGACGCACAAAAGTACCGACTCAGAAAACAAGAGTGACGCACAAAAGTACAGGTTCAGAAAACAAGAGTGACGCACAAAAGTACAGATTCAGAAAATGAGTGACATTTTAAAGGTTTGGACATGTGAAAAAGCAGTATAGCATTTCATTGGCATTATGGGTGAAGTGAAGTTGTATTTGTGTGGATATGTTGTGGGTCTATATTAGAACACCGAACATTTGAAATCTCGGGTGTTCTAATATCGACCCGTTTTCAGCGAACGTTGAAAATATCGAAGCAACAGGAAACCGAATTCTTTCCTAGGGAAAGAATTCGGTTGTCCGTTTCTGTTGCTTCGGTATTTTCAGCGCTCTGGTGGAAAGCTATGGGTGAGGTTCAGTTAAGTGTGCGATTGTGTGGACATGTGGGTTAGGGTGGGTTAGGTGAGTTAGGGTTAGGGCACGGGTGAGGTGACTGTGCGATAGTGACGGACCTTAGGGTTTGGGTTAAGGTAAGTTAGTGGTGTTTGTATAGTTTAGTGTAGGGTTAGGTGTTAAAGTTTAGATGTATGTGTGTGGATTGCTGTTTGTTTGGTGTGCTTGTGCTGTGTGTATGTGTTTTGGAACAGCAAATTTTTTCCCTAGGAAAAAATTAGCTTTTCCGAATGTTCGATTTTTTTTTTTTCGATTGCTAGGGTTCTGTATTAGAACACTCGACATTTTGAATGTTCGGTGTTCTAATATAGACCCTATATTGTCATCCTTTTACGGCTATATTAGTAGTGTATTCCAAATTAATTACAGTACAGGGCTTACAGCTTCCATTTATTACTTTTGTGTGACTATATTCTTCTAAGTGTACTTAATAAATTTTCTATATGACAACCTTTTAATTTCTGTTTATGTGAAGTTTAGGTAGGATGGGAGCAGGAGCAATATCCATTGTGAGGCAAGATGTGAGTATAATGAGGTTTTGAATGAGGAAAGGCAGGAGATAGTGCGGATGATAGAGGCATGCTATGGCGATGGATAGCAGGTGGTTCCCAGCTGGACGTGTGGGTTTATGAAGTTTAATTAAGTTTTGGGAATTGGATCTTAAGTGTTGATTTGGTATGTACATTTCAAAGGTATTTGCTAGGGAGGAGCAGAGATATGGTTTATGGATGAGTTTATGGGCTTGGATAAGTTGGGTGTAAGTGAGGAAATTGGGTAGCTCGATCCAGATTAGTTGGTGAAGGGAATTACAGTGGTGGGAAGAGGATTTGTGACTGGCAGCAAACTTGGATATTTTGTTATAGCAAGTTGCAAGTTTTATTTTGAGGGAGGATTGCAGATTGGTAAAGATAGTTTCCCCATATAACAGGGAATGGGATATGGTATGTATTAGCTAGTGTGATTCTAGTAGAGGGAGGGATGAAAAGGCTATGGCTGTAAAGCATACCTAGTTTTTATGTTTTTTTTTATGTTGATTAGTAGATGCTTATCGAATTTTAACTGGTCATCAATGACTATTCCTAATAATTTTGAGTCTGAGAATTTCAAGGGAGTGTTGTTTTTGCTGGTAGTTATGAATGACAGTTTGTCAAGGAGAGTTTTTGGTGGGGCTGAAAAGCATAAGTTGGTCTTGGGTTTGTGTTTGACTGATTGAAATGTCAGAAAAGCCTTTAGGGTTCAAGAGGTGCTCCTTGTGTGGCCGGAAGATGCCTGTCTCTGACTCACACGAGGAGTGCATCTACTGCTTTGGCCCCAGCATTTGTGCTGCATTCAACCCCATGGCCCTGGTTGAATGCCAAAATAAACTTCTACTCAAAGGTGTGGTTCAGGGGGCTACCTTGGTCAAGGAGCCTTCGACCAAGCAGGGCCCCTGTTGACCACAAGAGAATAGCTACTCTTCCTCCTCTTATGGGGATGTCTCTGGTAAGAAACCTAGGCTGTTGGATCCCAGGTCCCCAGATCCGACTCAAGCCTTAGAGGGATGTGATCTGGGGTTCTTGGATCCAAAGCCCTCCAGAGAGTAGACACCCGGATCCAAGGCCTCTGGTCCTAGGTCTCCGGATCTGAGGCTTTCGGAGTTGATTCCAGATCCAAGGCCTCTGGATTGAGGCCTTCAATCCAAGCCGGAGCAGGCCCGTCATGGATCCGATCCTATTGGATCCGAGCGGTTCAAGAGCTCTGCCCTTGGATCCTTCCGTTTCCTCGGATGAGATACGGTTGTATCAGAAACCAGGGTTGGATCCCATTGTTGTTGAGGACCTTCAGTCAGATCCTCCAGGAGCGGATTCTTGTTTACCCCTCTGCATAGGAGCTGATGTTCATCGTGCATACAGCTGCAGTCATAACAGATGGGTTATCCTGCCGTCAGGCGGGTCCTCGGTTGGCCGAATTCCAAAGTCTAGGTCCGGCGTCAGTTGTAGTCGCTTCTTCCCTGACGTCAGTGCGGCAGGGTATAAAAGAACCAGCCTACGCCATCTTCTCCAGTCTTTCTTGCCGCGCAATGCCCGAAGCAGAAGCAGTTCGCTAGTGCCGGTCGGCCAGCTCCTGAGATTTACGAAAATATTTCAGCCGAAGTCTTCTTGAAAGCTAAGTACCTGCCTCAGACCGATGTCAGACAAAGTTAATAATTGCATTTCATGTGGGAAGCAAATACCACATAAGGATTTCCACTCTTTCTGTATTCCTTGCTTAGGGCCAGACCACGACGTCTTGGCCTGCCGTTTTTGTGCTAGATTCAACAAACGCATTATTAAGCGTTGGGCGGAGTTCGCCCATCACTATTTTGGTAAAAAATTTAATTATATTATGTCGTCGGATACTCCGACTCCAGTTTTGAGTAAAAGATGCAAAGATAAGGACCGACATACGAGGTCCGCGACTTCTACTGACACCATGCTAAGGCCGACTACCGGTTCTCCGGTTCTCAGCGAGGTGCCTATGCAGCCCCTGAGTACCGATGAAACTTCATTCCCGTTGTCTTCTGTGCCCGAGGTCACAGGCTCCTCGGCCCCCATTCCGACTACAGATACCGACGCCACTTTTGGCGGGGAAACCCAGAGTTTAGACAGGCCTGCCATTTCTCAAGGTGTCTTCAGGCCTTCCTCCTTCTCTATTAAGGCTTTCACAAAATCTAAAGCAGCCATGAAAACTAAAAAACAAGGACCTCAGACCCCCTCTCAAGGCCCCATGCCTAAAAAACAAATGCTCAAAATGGCTGAGGATTTGATTACTCTTATCAGGGGTTCTCAACCCCCCTCGGACAAAAGGCCCAGATTAGAGGAAGACTACCCTTCCTCAGATCAAGCCTCTATTACCTCTGAACAATCTGAGGACCAGGAATATACATATTCTCCTTTTGAAGACTCTGATGCAGAGGAGTCTATTCCCTCGGTCCCCCCCCCCCCGAGGACTACTCTTTTGGGGAAACCCTGCATACTTTGAGGGAACACTTTCACTGGGAAGGCCAAGATTACTCAGATTCCAAGAAAAGGCTCAGGGATTTTCTCTTGCTCCCCCAGCATAGGCCTCTGGCTATCCCTCCTGTCTTAGAAATATTAGATGATGTGTACACAGAAGCCAGCCTCAACCCAGATGTCCTTCAAGAATGCAACTGCAGTCAACATAAGGGTTGTCCTGCCTCAGGCAGCCCTCGGTCGGCCGGATTCCAAAGTCTGGGTCCGACGTCTGCTGATGTCGCATTTCTCTCCGACGTCAGAGCGGCTGGAGTATATAAGCATCAGCCGACGCCATCTTCTTCAGTCTTTCTTGCCGCGGTGCCGAAGCAGAAGCAGTTCGCAAGTGCCGGTCGGTCAGCTCCTGTATTCTTCAAACCAAGTCATCAAAAGCTAAGTACCCCGTTGGGGACCTTTTCTTGCCTCAGCCGATGTCAGAAATTACTGAAAAAGTAAATAATTGTTTGTCTTGTGGTAAACAAATACCTCATAAAGATTTCCACTCTTAATGCCTCCCTTGCCTTGGCCCAGACCACGATGTCTCGGCCTGTGCCGCCTGTGCTCGCTTCAACAAGCGCACTCTCAGGCGCCAGGCGGAGTTCGCTGAAGACTTTTTCGGCGAAAAATTTGATTATACAATGCCGTCGGAACAACTGACAACACAGACTCCTAAGAAACGAAAAGACCGGGACCGACATCCTCGGCCCGCGTCTTCCACCGACACCACGCCAAAACTAACCGCGAGTGCCCCGGTTCCCTCTGAGGCGGTTATTCCACCGCTCCGAACCGAAGACACCGCATTACTGATACCTCCGCTACCGGAGGCCACTCTGACGCCAGTTATTGATTTTCCTCCGGATACTGAAACCGAGGAAATGCCCGAGACTATTGCTGTTGATGAGGTCACTCCTGCACGTGGAGCGGCTAGGCCTCCCATGTCCATGTCTATCAAGGCCTACACACGTGCTAAGGCAGCCAGCAAGTCCAAGCATCTTACTGCTAAAACCTTACCTCAGCCTACTCCTGAAACTCAAATCATGTCTATGGCCGCAGATTTAATTTCCCTGATCAGAGGTTCCCAGGCCCATCCTGAGAGAGGATCCCAGCCTCCTCCTGATAAGAGGCCCAGGGTTGAACCCTCTGACCCTCTTCCTTCAGATGAAGATTCTGAGGACTCTGTTCACTCCGAAAGCCAGGAAGAGCCCTTCCAGACCTATGAGGATTCAGATGCAGAGGACTCCATCCCCTCGGCCTCCCCTCCTGAGGATATTTCTTTTGGGGAAGTTCTGCATTCCATGAGGGAGCATTTTATGTGGCAAGGCCAGGAATTTTCAGATTCCAGAAAGCGCCTTCGAACCTTCCTTAAAAAGCCCCAACACAGACCCTTAGCTCTACCTCCTGTGCTTGATGTTTTGGATGATTTATACTCTGACTCCAGTGTTACCCCTGATACTCTTCCTCCTGCTCCTGTCAAGCCTGACAGATACTATAGGGTCCCAGAAACGCATTCTCATTTCTTTAGGGCCCATGCTGTTGATTTAGAAACAATTTCCCAGGGGCCTAAAGGGGTTTCAGCTACCACCTCCAAAAACCCTTTGCCTTCCGACAGGGAAGCAAGGTCCTTAGAGAGATGGGGAAGAAGGTTTACACCTCCACTACTTTATCTATGAGAGCTCTCAATTGTCTCTTTCACATGTTTCAATATCAGGATTTCCTGTTAGATGATTTACAGAAAGGATTGGCCTCTCCTGAACCTTTAGATAGGAAGTCTTTGCAGGAAGCTGTGCATAATTCTCAGCAGGTTAGCAATCACTTTCTACAGTGTGGATATGATGCATTGGAGGCTTCACGTAGGGCAGCTATGACAGGGGCGGTCATTCGTAGACATGCATGGTTAAAAGAACAACCTTTACCAGATCATGTTAAGGCAAAGCTTCTTGACGCACCCTTGGAAAAGAACAAGCTTTTTGGTGCTAATGCTAACGATGTGTTAAAGTCCATTGAGGAAAAAGCCAAGTCAGTTCAGACAGTCAAAGATTTCCTCCAGTTTCAGCCGCCCAGATTCAGCAGGAACTGGCCTTCTAAAAACTGGTCCTTTCCTAATCCTGAAAGATTTCAAAGGGGCAAAAACAGGCGTGCCCGAGGAAGAGGGCAATACAGAGGATCCTACAGGGGACGACAATGGCAACCAGCAAACCAAAGAAGTGACACGGGTTTCTCCTGCCCCGCAGGGACAATCTCAATGACTTTCCTCTAGTTCTGCTGACCAAGAAGCAAACAGAAGCTCCTTTGGGCAGAAAGTTATCTTTGTTTTCAAAAAATTGGCACAAACTGACAAAAGACAAATGGATTCTGGACATTATAGACCACGGTTACAGGTTCCATTTTCATACCTTGCCAAGAAAACAAGGCATGCCAAACCTTCCACTAAATCAGAGGGCAGAGAGGCTATCAAGCAAATTTCTCTGCTTGCTCAGATCAAAGCAATAGAAAAAGTTCCACAACAAGAGCAAGGTCAGGGATTTTATTCAAGACTGTTCCTTGTTCCAAGAAAAGAAACTCAATGGAGACCAGTACTGGACTTGTCCGCTCTAAACACTTTTCTCATAGTACCAAAGTTCAAAATGCTGACTCTACAGCAACTCCTTTCCATGCTGGGCAAGGGGTCTTGGCTGATTACTCTGGACCTCAAGGAGGCATACCTGCATGTCCCTATCAGACACAGCTGCAGAAGATACCTCAGATTTCTTGCAGGGCCAGAGCATTATCAATTCTCAGCATTGCCATTTGGCTTATCTACTGCGCCCAGAGTATTCACGAAATGCCTGGCATCAGTAATTGCTCATTGCAGGTTAAAGGGGATTCAAATCTACCCGTACCTGGACGATTGCCTCATACAAGCGGACAAAAAACTAACCTTGACAAAAAACTTGAATTATGTCATACAATTGCTACAGGCTCTGGGATACACAGTCAACTTTCAAAAGTCAAGACTTCAGCCATCCCAGCAAATAACCTTCTTAGGAGCCAAACTAGACACAGCCTCTCAAATGGCTTACCTGACAGAAGACAAGCAAAAGAAGTTAACTCATTACTTCAAAAGTTTAGCAAAGCTCACCCAGATGACTGCAAGGAGTTTCCTACAGGCCCTGGGTTACATGGCATCCTGCATTCTCCTGGTTCCACTAGCAAGACTACACATGAGAAAGCTTCAATGGTACCTAAAAAGCTTATGGTCTCAACACAGCAACAACCTAGAAGCAACTATTCCACTCATTCCATGTCTTCAAAAGGAATTTCTATGGTGGGCCACAGTAAGCCAGTCAAACACAGGTATGTTGTTCAATAAACCTCAGATAACACAGACCATGACCACAGACGCCTCAGACCTTGGATGGGGGGGGCGCACATGGAGGGCAGATGTATTCAAGGGCAATGGTCTCCAAAGGAAACACATCTGCATATCAACCAAAAAGAAATGCTAGCAGTAATGCATGCCATCGAGGCCTTTGGACAACAACTTCAACAAGGCCACCTACTAATACGGACAGACAACACCACTGTGATGTGGTACATAAACAAGCAGGGGGGGACTCATTCTTACCCCTTTGCAGACTGACAATGAATCTTTGGGAAAAATCACTGGGTCTAAACATACAGTTACAATCCCAGTTTGTTCCAGGCAAAGACAATGTTCTGGCGGACAGTCTAAGCAGGAATTTCCTAGACCCCCACGAATGGAGGCTACATCCAGACATCTTCATACGACTCACCTCGACATGGGGCAGGCCGGACGTAGACCTATTTGCCTCCCACCTCAATCATCACTTACAAAAGTTCTGCTCAAGGACATGTCATCCACAAGCATGGAAAATAGATGCCCTCTCATTCAACTGGAGCTCCCTAATAATTTATGCATTTCCACCTCTGCCACTGATGACCACAGTGTTATTAAAGATCAAAGCAGAGCAGCCGAAGGGGATCCTAATAGCTCCAGACTGGCCAAGACAACACTGGTACCCACTACTACGGAGCATATGTCACAACAAAACGTGGGCCCTTCCTCAGTGGCCGCAACTTTTGACTCGACACAACTTCAGGACAGTTCATCCCAACATCCAGACGCTATAGCAAACAGCTTGGGAAATCCCATAAATAACCTCAATTTACCTCTCTCCAAGGAAGTTCAGCAGATACTAACAGAAGCCCGCAGACCATCCACCAGAAAGGCTTACTCAGCCAAATGGAAGAGATTCAGCATTTGGAATACTAACAAGGGTCATGATGTATCACTTTTGAGCATGCCACTCATTCTGGAATACTTGGCAGATATGCTACAAAACGGACTCTCATACTCTTCCATAAAAATATATGCTTCAGCTATCTCAGCTAGATACAACACTGATCCATCTGTGTTTTCACATCCTTTGTTAAGGCAATTTCTTAGAGGAATCAAGAATATAAAGCCCCCAAGAAAGGCACCAGTACCAGCTTGGGACCTCAATTTTGTACTAGAAAAATTGACTCTACCTCCCTTCGAGCCAGCAGCTTCTGTGGATTTACAATTTCTTTCCTGGAAGACAGCTTTCCTGCTGGCCATTACCTCAGCAAGAAGGGTTTCGGAATTACAGGCCTTAATAGCAATACCACCGTTCATAAATTTTCACAGAGACAGTGTCTCCTTACGAACCAACCCTACCTTTCTGCCAAAAGTGGTATCTAGGGTTTCTTTAAATCAAGCAATTCACCTGCCTACTTTCTTTCCCAACCCTGAGAACAAGGGGGAAAGACTGTTACATACCTTGGACATACACAGACAACTTCGCTACTACCTAGACAGAACCAAGACCAGTAGGAAGTCTGATCAGCTTTTTGTAGCTTACGCCCCTGGAGTACAAGGAAAAGCAATTTCCAAACAGACAATTTCAAAATGGATTGGACATTGCATCAGATTCTGTTATTCCTTCCATGGAAAGTGTGTGCCAGCCAATGTCAGACCACACTCCACCAGAGCTACAGCCACCTCTACAGCCTTTTTAAGAGGGGTGCCTACAAAAGACATTCTAGAAGCTGCTACATGGAGCTCCGTGCATACATTTTCCAAACACTACAACCTCCCTTTATATTCCAGATCCAGAGCAGGCTTTGCTTCGGCAGTCCTGCAGGGATTGATAGCTGCACCATCCTTTTCTTAGAGCATACCACCTCCCCCAGCTAAGCTATGGTATTCAACCCATATGTTATGACTGCAGTTGCATTCTTGAAGGACATAGTACAGTTTTGTACCTACCATAAATGTAGATGTCCGATAGATATGCAACTGCAGTCGGGTTTTCCCTCCCTCCTTCCCCTCTATGCCTTGGGTCCACTCCTCTCTCTGTTATCCTTAGCTGGGGATATCTGTTATGGTGTATCTGTTTATTGCTTATTTATTGTCTGGAAACCTATTATTGTCTTCCAATTTGATTACAGCCTTCCTTGGAGGGCACCTGGCATCTGGAGCAAGAAACACTGAAGAAGATGGCGTCGGCTGATGCTTATATACTCCAGCCGCTCTGACGTCGGAGAGAAATGTGACATCAGCCGACGTCGGACCCAGACTTTGGAATCCGGCCGACCGAGGGCTGCCTGAGGCAGGACAACCCTTATGTTATGACTGCAGTTGCATATCTATCGGACATCTACATTTATGGTAGGTACAAAACTGTACTATTCTTTACCTCCAGCTCCTGTTAAACCAGACCGGTATTACCGGGTTCCTGATTCACACCAGTTCCTATACAAAAGCCATACTGCTGACCCAGAAACTATTTCACAGGGTCCCAAGGGAATTAAGGCCTGTACTGCTAAAAACCCATTACCTTCAGAGAGAGATTCCAGAGCTTTAGAAAGGTGGGGGGAAAAAGGTGTATACCTCAGCCACTTTAACCATGAGGGCATTAAACTGTCAGTTCCATATGTTAAAGTATCAACAGTTTTTATTATCTGAGTTGAAAAGCAAAATGACACAACCTGAGCAACCAGATTTAAGAGTTGCAGGATTTGTTGCATTGTGCAGAGCAAGTGGGTAAACATACCTTGCAGTGCGGTTTTGATGCTTTAGAGGCCTCATGTAGAGCTGCTGTTACAGGGTCTGTCATACGTAGACATGCTTGGCTCAAACAACAAGCCTTACCAGATCATGTCAAAGCTAAATTACTAGATGCACCTCTTCAAAAAGATGTATTATTTGGTGTTAAAGCTGAGGAGGTACTAAAGAAAATGGAGGAAAAGGCGAGATCAATGCAAACAGTGAAAGATTTCCTGCAGGTACAACCTCCACGTTTCAGCAGAAACTGGCCTTCAAAAAATTGGTCCTTTCTAGCCATGGACAGACCTCAAAGAGGCAGATACAGGCGCCCGAGAGGTAGAGGGCAATCTCAAGGATCATTCAGAGCCAGGCAATGGCAAGCACCAACCCCAAGAGGTGGAGAAGATAGATCACAGTCATTCAGAAAGCAGACGCAATGACTTTCCCCTTTACCTGCCAAGCAAAGCTTTAATGGCAGCACCTTTAGGCGGAAAACTGGCATTATTCTCAAACAATTGGCATATTGCCACAAAAGACAAATGGATCCTGGACATTAGACAGAGGCTTCAGATTCCACTTTCACACCCTACCAAAAATGAGAGGCATGCCAAACCTGCCACAAAATCAAAGGGCAGAGGCACAAAAACAAATTTCAGCTTTCATGGACATGAAAGCTATTCAAGAGGTGCCTGCAGAAGAACAAGGTCAAGGGTTTTATTCCAGACTATTCCTGGTACCAAGAAAGACAAAGATTGGAGACCTATTTTAGATCTATCCATCCTAAACACATATTTACAGGTACCAAAATTCAAGATGCTCACATTACAGCAGCTTCTTCCCATGCTGGGCAAGGAGTCTTGGCTGGTAACATTGGACCTCAAGGAGGCATATCTGCATGTCCCTATCAGACAAGATTGCAGAAGATACCTCAGATTTCTTGCAGGTTCAACCCATTATCAATTCTCTGCGTTGCCCTTTGGCTTATCTACTGCGCCCAAAGTGTTTACAAAATGCCTAGCATCAGTAATTGCCTTCTGCAGACTTCAAGGAATACAAATCTACCCATATCTGGATGACTGCCTGATCCAAGCGGACAGCAAGGACATACTACTACAGCACCTGGCGTTTGTAATAAGACTGTTGAACTTTCTGGGATACACAGTCAACAAAAAGAAATCAAAACTAATACCCTCTCAAACAATAATTTTCCTGGGTGCCAGCTTGAATACAAACACCCAGATGGCCTACCTCACGCCAGACAAACAAGGGCAACTATCTCAATACTTAAGC
Source organism: Protopterus annectens (assembly GCF_019279795.1). Classification (NCBI taxonomy): domain Eukaryota; kingdom Metazoa; phylum Chordata; order Ceratodontiformes; family Protopteridae; genus Protopterus; species Protopterus annectens. The sequence continues at coordinate 52,133,429 of NC_056732.1, forward strand.
AAAATGGCAACCTTCACCAGGCTGACTGCAAGGAAAGTCCTGCAGGCTCTGGGATTCATGGCATCTTGCATCCTGCTGATCCCATGTGCTAAGCTGCATATGAGGAAGCTTCAATGGTACCTAAAAAACTTATGGTCTCAACACAGCTACAGTTTGGAAACAATTATACCACTCATTCCATGTCTTCAAAAGGAATTTTTGTGGTGGGCTCAAGCATGCCAAAGAAACAAAGGTCTCCCTTTCTGCATACCTCAGGCAAATCAAATCATCACAACAGACTCCTTGGACTACGCCTGGGGGCACATATGAAAGATCAGTGCATTCAGGGAAAATGGTCCCAAAAACAGAAGCACCTACACATCAACCAAAAGGAAATGCTAGCAGTGCAAAATGCTATTTTGGCCTTCAAAGACTTACTGCATCCAGGCCAGCTATTGATAAGGACAGACAACACCACAGTGATGTGGTACATAAACAGGGGGGAACTCATTCATACCCCCTGTGCAGACTAGCCATGACCCTTTGGAACACAGCTCTGGAATTGCAAATCCAACTTCAGGCACAATTCCTGCCAGGGAAGGAAAACACACTGGCAGACAGCCTAAGCAGAAATATGACAGATCCACACGAATGGAAGTTGCATCCTCAAGTTTTCACAAAGATAACTCAGGCATGGGGACAGCCAGACATAGATCTCTTTGCTACCCACAGAAATTACCAACTGAAAAAATTTTGCACAAGGACCTATCATCCACAGGCCTGGAAAGTGGACGCACTTTCCTTCAATTGGACAACATTGACAGTCTATGCCTTTCCGCCTCTCCCTCTGCTGCCCAAAGTTCTATTAAAAGCCAGAGCAGAGAGACCGAAAATTATTCTCATTGCTCCAGACTGGCCAAGAGAACACTGGTATCCACTCCTGAAGAGCCTGACGCATTCCCCACCATGGATCCTACCTCCAGTGCCTCTTCTGTTGTCCCAACACAACTTCAAAACTCTTCACAGCCAGCTCAAAACCCTAAATCTAGCCGCATGGAGAATCCCTTGATTTCACAACAGACCCTCCTCTCCAAGGAGGTGCAGGGTGTCATCTTGGAGGCCAGAAGACCTTCTACTAGAAAAGCCTACTCTGCCAAATGGAAGCAGTTTTGTGCCTGGAATTAGAAAAAGGGCCAGAATCCCTGGGTAATAAATATACCTCAGATATTACAGTACCTAGCTGAGATGTTAAACAGTGGACTTTCCTTCTCCTCCATCAAAATCCATGCTTCAGCCATTTCTGCACAATACAACACAGATCCTCCTTTATTCTCTCATCCTCTCTTAAGATAGTTCCTCAGAGGGGCTAAGAAAATAAAACCCCCAAGAAAACCACCAGTCCCTGCTTGGGACCTCAACTTCATATTGGAAAAACTGACCCTTCCTCCATTTGAGCCAGCTGCTTCAACAGAACTACAATATTTGTCATGGAAAACAGCCTTCCTTCTGGCTATCACCTCAGCAGGCAGGGTTTCAGAACTACAGGCCCTCATGGCTGTGCAACCTTTCATCATTTTCCATCAGGACAGAGTTTCCTTACGAACCTACCCTACCTTTATGCCAAAGGTAGTATCCAGTGTAGCCTTGAATCAGACTATCCACTTACCCACCTTTTACCCTAACCCACAAAACAAAGGGGAAAGACTACTGCATTCCTTGGACATTCACAGACAACTATGTTATTATTTGGACAGGACAAAGCCATTCAGGAAATCAGAGCAACTCTGTGTCCTATGCTACAGGTGCTCAAGGAAAGGCTATCTCCAAACAGACAATCTCAAAATGGATAGCCCACTGCATACGCTTTTGTTACTCATTTCATGGAAAAGCTGTGCCTTCAAGCATCAGGTCCCACTCCACAAGGGCCACAGCTGCCTCTGCAGCTTTCCTCAGGGGAGTCCCTACCAAGGACATTTTGGAAGCAGCCACTTGGAGTTCAGTGCACACTTTCTCCAAACACTATCACCTTCCACTTTACTCAATCTAGAGCGGGATTTGCCACAGCTGTCTTGCAGGGCATCCCGGCTCCTCCTAGTTCCACTTGGTGCCTGCCACCCCTACTTAGCTTAGGGATTCTACCCATCTGTTATGACTGCAGCTGTATGCACGATGAACATAGTACAGTTTTGTACCTACCATAAATGTAGATGTTCAAGTGCTCATACAGCTGCAGTCCAGGTTTCCCTCCCTCCATCCCCTCTTAGGACAGGCCTTATGACAAACACCTTCTCATACAACCTATTTGGGGTATTCTTTTATGGTGTATTTGCTTGCAAACTACTGTTTTTTGATTATTCTATATTGCATGATATATAAGTTTATGATGTTCTTCATCTCACATTGCTGCAGTCCTTACTTATGGGTAGTCCGCTGTCCTCGGTCGGCCCGAATACCAAAGTATTAGGCTGACGTCGGTCATGGGCGCTCAGAACTGACATCAGAGCGTCAGGGTATAAAAGCGCATGACCGACGTCATATCCTCAGTCTTTTTTGCCGCATGGTCCGATGCAGAAGCAGCGTTGCGAGTGCCGTTCGGCGTTCTGAAATTTTCGAATTCTGAGTTTCAGACCGAAACCAAGTTGGGCTAAATACCCCGTTGGGGAATATTTTTGTTTTTTCTTGCCTCAGTTAATTCCGGATATCAGAAAAAGTGAATAATTGTATTTCTTGTGGGAAACAGATACCGCATAGGGATTATCACTCTCTTTGCATTCCTTGTTTGGGACTGGACCACGACGTAGTCGGGTGTCAGTTTTGTGCTAGGTTTAATAAGCGCACTATAAAAAGAAGGTTAGATTGTGCTAGGTTAGTCTTTGGAAAGCGGTGTAATTATAATATGCCGTCGGATCCTCCAACGCCCGCTTCCACGAAGAAGCGCAAAGACAAATCCTTGAAACCTAGACAGGTTGATTCGTCCGTTTCGGACGCCGGTCCTGCAGAAGCTACAGTAGAGCAGGCGGATCCGGCTGAAGTTTCTGTTGAGTCTCAGGGGGAAACTTTGATTTTGCAGGATGTGGCCTCCCAGGAGTCAGGTCAGGCTGAAGGGGCCTCTCTAGTTACTGTTCTCCCTTCTATGCCTAAGGTGGTTAGGCCTTCTGCTTCTATTCCTAAGGCTTCTTCTAAGGGCAGGTCTGTTTTGCCTTCCTCTGGTGTCCCTCCAGGTACTTCAGGGTCTGTGCCTAATAAGCACATGCTTAAAATGGCAGAAGATTTGATTACTTTAATTAGAGGTTCTATGCCCCCTCCGGATAAGAGGCCCAGGGTGGAGCCAGAGTTGGAAAGTTTGGATCAGGCCTCAGATGACTCAGAGTCTTCTGCTGAAGATATTCTAGATTTTCCTCCTTATTCGGATTCTGATGCAGAGGATTCCACTCCTTCTGCTTCTCCTCCTGAGGATTTTTCATTTTCAGAAACTCTGCATTCCATGAGGGAGCATTTTAAGTGGGAAGGACAGGATTTCTCTGATTCAAGGAAGAGGCTTAGGGAATTCTTGTTTTTGCCACAGCATAGACCCTTGGCTATACCTCCTGTTTTGGATGTTGTTCAAGATGTTTTCTCGGAGGCTTCCCTTAATCCAGATTCTTTGCCTCCTGCGCCAGTTAAACCGGACAGATATTACAGGGTGCCGGAGGCTCAGAAATATCTGTATGAGAGTCCTAGGGCGGACCCAGAAACTATTAGTCAGGGGCCTAAGGGTGTTAGAGCCTCTGTTGTAAAGAATCCGGTTCCTCTAGATAAGGAAGCTAGAGCTTTGGATAGATGGGGTAAGAAGGTGTATACCTCTTCTACTTTAGCAATGAGGGCTTTAAATTGCCAGTTTCATATGTTGAAGTATCAGAATTTCCTCCTTTCTCAGCTAAAATCTAAAGTGGATGCTTTGGCAGAGGGCATAGAGTGTAAAGAATTGCAGGATTTAGTACATGTCTCTGAACAGGTGGGTAAGCATTCTTTGCAGTGTGGTTTTGATGCTGTGCAGGCCTCTTCTAGGGTGGCTGCCACTGGTTCAGTTCTTCGCAGGCACGCCTGGCTTAAGGATCAGAATTTGTCCGAGCATGTTAAAACTAGAATTCTGGATGCCCCTTTACAGTCTGAAGTTTTGTTTGGTCCCCCTGTGGAGTCGGTTTTGAAGAAAATGGAAGACAAGGCTAAGTCTATGCAGACTGTTAAAGATTTTTTGCAAGTGCAACCTCCAAAGTTTAGTAGAAATTGGCCTACTAAGGGGTGGACCTACCCTTCTTCTGATTCTCAATCTAGGGGTAGATCTAGACGTGGCAGGGGCAGAGCTCACAGTACATTCAAGCCTAGAACTTGGAGTTCGCCTGCACAATCTGCAGGGGAGGGCAGGGGCCAGTCCTTTCGTAAACAGGCCCAATGACCTGCATTTTCAGCTGCCAGATTCTTCTTGCCTGGCAGCTCCTTTGGGAGGAAAGTTGGCACTCTTCAAGCAAAACTGGCTTTTAGTCACCCAGGACAAATGGGTATTGGACATTATAAACCGAGGCTACAAGTTTTATTTCCATACATTGCCTCCTTTCAAAGGCATGCCAGACGTTCCTCCTCGGCAAAGGATAGAGGCTCACAAGCAGATTTCTTTGCTTCTTCAAATAGGAGCTATACAGCCAGTTCCTCTGTCAGAAGTGGGACTAGGATTTTATTCTCGCCTGTTTCTAGTACCAAAGAAAGGGAACACGTGGAGACCAATTTTGGATTTATCTATCCTCAACACTTATCTGGACATTTCCAAAGTTCAAAATGCTAACGTTACAACAGCTTTTACCTCTGTTGGGAAAAGATTACTGGATGGTAACTCTGGATCTCAAAGAGGCTTATCTTCATGTTCCTATCAGGCCCAGTTGCAGGAGGTACCTGCGTTTTCGGGCTGGAAATTTACATGATCAGTTCTCTGCATTGCCCTTTGGCTTATCTACTGTGCCCAGAGTGTTCACAAAGGTTCTGGCTCCAGTGATAGCCTTTTTCAGGTTAAGAGGAATACAGATTTATCCTTATTTGGACGATTGCCTGATTATTGCACAACACAAGGACGAACTTCTTCATCATCTACAGTATGTGATGGTAGTGTTAAGATGCCTAGGGTATTCTGTTAACGAAATAAAGTCCAGTCTAGTACCCTCTCAGGACATGTGCTTTCTGGGTGTGAGACTGAATACAGCTTCCCAGATGGCCTTTTTGACCCCGGACAAACAAAGAAGCCTTTCTCTTTATTTCCATCAAATGTCTCTACAGTCCAGGCTGACTGCAAGGACAGTCCTTCAAGCCTTGGGGTTCATGGCATCTTGTATTCTGGTGCTTCCCAATGCCAAACTGCATATGAGGAAGCTTCAATGGTATCTCAAAAATATATGGACACAACACTGCCAAGATCTAGACACTGTCATTCCAATAATACCTTGCATTCAGAAGGAATTTTTGTGGTGGGCTCAGGAATGTCACCTAAACAAGGGACTCTCTGTGACCCGACCAGAGGCGAGTCAGATTTTAACGACGGATGCCTCGGACAAGGCCTGGGGAGCACACCTCAATGGAAAATGGGTGCAAGACACGTGGCCTGTCAGACTTCAACATTTGCATATCAACTTGAAGGAGATGTTAGCAGTTCAATTTGCATTGATGGCTTTCAGGGATTTACTTCACCCAGGACAGGTGTTGATTCAAACAGACAACACTACTGTCATGTGGTACATCAACAAGCAAGGGGGAACCCATTCGTACCCTCTTTGCAGGCAAGCGATGATTTTGTGGGAGACTGCTCTCAGTTTACAACTCAATCTTCAGGCAAGGTTTCTACCAGGAGCACAGAACTCCTTAGCAGATGTGTTGAGAAGACAAATTGTGGATCCTCACGAGTGGAAACTGGATCCTCATGTGTTTCAAAAGTTGACAGTGTTATGGGGGACTCCAGACATAGATCTGTTCGCTTCTCCACTAAATTACCAGTTGCCAAAGTTTTGCACAAAATGTTTCATCCCACAGCTTGGAAGGTGGATGCTCTATCATTCAGTTGGAGCAATCTTCATGTCTATGCCTTTCCACCTCTGCCTCTCATTCCCAAGGTACTCCTGAAGGCCAGAATAGACAAGCCATCCATGATTCTGATAGCGCGGATTGGCCTCGACAGCACTGGTACCCACTACTGAGGAGTTTAGTAGGAGCCTCCATGGCCTCTGCCTTTGATTCCGCATCTTTTGTCTCAGGAGGGCAATCACTTCCTCAATGTCAAGATTCAGTCTCTGCATCTCACAGCCTGGCATATTCTGTTCTAGACCCTGGAGGGTCTCAGCTTCCACAGCAAGTTTTGAATGTTATTTTGGAGGCCAGAAGGCCTAGTACAAGGAAAGTTTACGCAGATAAATGGAGGAGATTTTTTCTTTGGAGCAGAGCGAAGGACTTTGATGTTTCCAAGCCTGATTTAAGTGTTTCTCTTCAATATCTCACTGAGTTATTGGACAAGGGTTTGTCTTTCTCCTCGATAAAGGTTCATGCTGCAGCCATTTCGGCTCACTATGACTGTGACCCTCCTTTGTTTTCCCATCCTTTGTTTAAGCAATTTCTTAGAGAGGCAAAGAACATAAGACCCCACGTGAGAGCTCCTACTCCTGCTTGGGATCTCAATTTTGTGTTGGAAAAACTTACTCTGCAACCTTTTGAGCCTGCAGCTACTGCCGAGTTAAAGTATTTATCATGGAAGACTGCTTTTTTGTTGGCCATTACCTCTGCAAGAAGGGTTTCTGAATTACAGGCCCTTATGGCAGTGGAACCTTTCCTGATTTTTCATAAGGATAGGGTATCTTTGCGTACTAATCCTTCCTTTATGCCTAAAGTGGTTTCTAGTGTGGCCTTGAACCAAACTATTCATTTGCCTACTTTTATGCAAACCCCCAAAATAAAGGGGAGAAGATTTTGCATACTTTGGATATTCACAGACAGTTACGTTATTATTTGAGCAGAACCAAGGGGTTCAGGCAGTCTCAGCAGTTGTTTGTTTCTTTTGCTTTGGGTTCTCAGGAAACCTGTTTCAAAACAAACTATTTCTAAATGGATTGGGTTTTGTATTTCTTTCTGTTATTCCCATCATGGTAAGGAGGTTCCGCTGGAATCAGACCTCATTCCACTAGAGCTACTGCCACTTCTACTGCCTTTCTAAGGGGGTAGCTACAAAGATATTTTGGAAGCAGCCACTTGGAGTTCAGTACATACTTTTTCCAAGCATTACCACCTTCCTCTTTATTCTAAGTCTAGGGCTGGATTTGCCTCTGCTATATTACAGGGCATTTTAGCAGCCCCTAATGCTTTATGATTTTGCCATCCTCCCTTTACCTCTGCTTTGGGATTCTACCCATAAGTAAGGACTGCAGCAATGTGAGATGAAGAACATAGTACAGTTTTGTACCTACCATAAATGTAGATGTTCGAAGATCCACATTGCTGCAGTCCAATTTACCCTCCCTCCTTCCCCTCTGTAGTTTGGCATGGTATTATGGTTTGGGTGATGGTTGTTGTTGGGCATGTTTTTGGGAGGTATCCTGTTTTTGGGCTGTGGCCTTTCTTTTTAGGGCCTTCTGTCATCTGGGGCAAGAAAAGACTGAGGATATGACGTCGGTCATGCGCTTTTATACCCTGACGCTCTGATGTCAGTTCTGAGCGCCCATGACTGACGTCAGCCTAATACTTTGGTATTCGGGCCGACCGAGGACAGCGGACTACCCATAAGTAAGGACTGCAGCAATGTGGATCTTCGAACATCTACATTTATGGTAGGTACAAAACTGTACTTTTTGCCTTCCTTCTGGGGGCACCTGACATCTGGGGCAAGAAAAACTGAAGAAGATGGCGTCGGCTGGTTCTTTTATACCCCTGCCGCACTGACGTCAGGGAAGAAGCGACTACAACCGAAACCGGACCTAGACTTTGGAATTCGGCCAACCAAGGACCCGCCTGACGGCAGGATAACCCATCTGTTATGACTGCAGCTGTATGAGCACTTGAACATCTACATTTATGGTAGGTACAAAACTGTACTTTCCCAGTTCAGTTGGAGAAGGCCCTCGAGGTCCCAGCATGGGTCTCTAGCTAGGTCCTCTATTTCCTCTCGATCTTCCAAGAGCATCCTTTCTTCCAATATTGACAGGATGATGTGGTCTTTTTTGAAAGCTCAAATAGAGTTGGGGCTTTTGGCTTCCACAAGCCCGTAGGACTAGGGAATCTTCTCCTTCTCTGCGGTCATCTTCTCCTGGTCCGACCTCACAGGGATTGGACTTATGGGAGCCGGTGCATGACATGGAGGTGGTGGGGATTTCCAGGACTCCCTTTGTCCCTTCCCCATCAGAGTCTGTGGCTAGTTGTGCTCTTCTTCCCCCAGGGCAGGTGGGGCCACTGGTCTGGGTTGTCGACCCAGAGTCCGTGGGGGGGCTTTTGATCTGCTGTTTGCCCCATCGGTGCTTTGGCTATTAGTTCCGGTCCGGCCTTTTCTGGAGGTTTGGAGGTCTTGGAGGGGATTGCTCCTTCTTCCCTAGTGTTGTCCATGGAGGAGGGAGAGGGGGTTTCGTCCAGTCCCACCATGTTCTCGGTGGTAGAAAGATCTCTCTGCACCCAGAGTAGCCTCCCCTGCTCACCAGACTCCATCCCAGCCTCAGATTTTGAGCGGAACCTGTCATCCTGTAACTGGTCAGCCCATTCAACCTTGCCTCCAGGGGAAAGTTACCTCTATCAGTGTCTCCACCTTTTCCGAATCTTCCCTGGAGCCTCCCGAAGAGGAAGATGTTCATCGTGTTTCAGTGCTGCAGTCATTACACTTGGGTTATCCTGCCGTCAGGCGGGCCCGCAGTCGGCCTGAGTTCCAAAGTCTTGGTCCGGCATCTGTTGCTGTCGCCTCTTCCCTGACGTCAGTGCGCCAGGGGTATGTAAGAAGCAGCCAACGCCATTTTCTTCAGTCTTTCTTGCCGCGCGGTGCCCGAAGCAAAAGCAGTTTGCAAGTGCCGGTCGGCCGACTCCTGAGATTTCAAATTCGATTTCAGAACCGAAGTCTTCAGTAAAGCTAAGTACCCCGTTGGGGAAAATTTTTTCTTGCCCCAGACCGATGTCAGAAAAAGTTAATAATTGTATTTCTTATGGGAAGCAAATACCTCATAAGGATTTTCATTCTTACTGTATTCCATGCCTAGGCCCAGACCATGACGTCACTAGTTGTTGGTTTTGTACTAGATTTAACAAATGCACTATTAAAAGTCGGTTTGATTTTGCTTGCCATTATTTTGGATGAAGGTTCAATTACACAATGCCGTCGGAACAACCAACTACCGGAATGCATAAAAAGCACAGAGATAAAGAAAGGCTTCCGAGGTCCAAAACTGACGACAGAGCCTCTTCTAGGCCAGTCACTGGTTTTCAGTGAGGTGCTTTTGTAGCCCCTGACACCCGCTACCTCAGAACCATAGGCTGTGTCCGACTCCCACGTGGAGGTGCCTAGGCCTCTGGAGCCTCAAGGTGTTGGTCCAACGGAGATTGACCCTTAAGATGGGTCCGGAGCTGCTGAGCAAGCATCAGCTTCTGAGGGTGTTCAGGCCTACTCAACTTACCATTTCAACTACAGCCAAGACTAAGCCTACACTAAAGACAAAGAAGCAAGTGCAGCATTCATCTGGACAGGCCTCCATGCCTAAGAAAACAGATGCTCAAGATGGCTGAAGACTTTAACTTTGATCAGGGGTTCCCATCCACCTCCTGATGAAAGGCCTAGGCAGGATACAGACTATGATTCCTCTGACCAGGTTTCAATATATTCTGATTCCTCTTCAGACCAGGGATATTCTTTACCCCCCTTTGAGGATTCTGATGCTGAAGAATCCATTCCTTCAGCCTCTCCTCCTGAGGATTACTCTTTTGGGGAAACTTTACATACTATGAGGGAGCATTTCCATTGGGAGGGCCAGGATTACTCAGAATCCAAGAAAAGGCTCAGAGACTTTCTTTTGCTGCCTCCGCACAGGCCCCATGCTATTCCGCCAGTGTTGGACATTGTGGATGATGTGTTTTCTGAATATAGTTTAAACCCTGATTCTTTACCCCCAGCTCCAGTCAAGCCAGACAGATACTACAGAGTCCCTGACTCTCACAAATTTCTTTATAAAAACACTGTTGCAGACCCAGAAACTGTCTCAGGGTCCCAAATGGGTTAAGGCTTCCACGGTTAAGAATCCAGTTCCCTCGGATAGAGACTCTAGAGCATTAGACAGATGGGGAAAGAAAGTTTACACCTCTGCAACTTTAGCAGTGAGAGCTCTGAATTGCCAGTTTCACATGCTTAAGTATCAACAATATTTACTGTCTCAATTAAAACAGAAAAATGAGTATAAATGCAGAACAACCTGACTGTAAGGAAATGCAGGATTTATTGCATGCAGCTGAACAAGTGGGAAAGCATACGTTGCAATGTGATTTTGATTCATTAGAAGCTTCTTGTAGAGCAGCAGTTACAGGATCTGTGATTCGAAGGCATGCTTGGTTAAAAGAACAAAGTTACCAGATCATGTTAAGGCAAAATTACTGGATGCTCCTTTGCAGCAAGATAATTGATTTGGTATTAAGGCAGAAGAGGTATTAAAGAAAATGGAGGATAAGGCAAAATCTATACAAACAGTAAAGGATTTCTTACAGGTACAGCCACCACGATTTAGCAGAAATTGGCCTACAAAGAGTTGGTCCTTTCCCGTGTCAGACAGGCCACAAAGAGGCGGATGCAGACACCCAAGAGGCAGATCTCAGCCACAAGGTTCTTACAGACCACGCCAGTGGGGTGCTTCAAACCCAAAACAAGGTGAGGATAAGTCGCAACCTTACAGGAAACAGTCCCAGTGACTTACCCCTTCCATTGCCAAACTCTTACCTTTTGGCAGCTCCCTTAGGGGGGAAACTAGCACGTTTTTCTCAAAACTGGCAGGCAATCACCCAAGACCAAATGGGTGCTGTATATTGTGTCTTAAGGTTACAGGTTCCACTTTCACACTTTTCCAAGGCTAAAAGGAATGCCAGACCTGCCACAAAATCAATGGGCAGAGGCACAAAAGCAAATTACAGCTCTCATGGACATGAGAGCTATTCAAAAAGTACCACAGCAGGAAAAAGGACAAGGATTTTACTCAAGACTCTTCCTGGTCCCCAGAAAGGACAAGGCCTGGAGGCCCATACTAGACCTTTCAATTCTGAATACTTAACTGGATATTCCAAAATTCAAAATGTTGACATTACAGCAGCTTCTACCTATGCTGGGCAAGAAGGCTTGGCTTGTTACTCTGGACCTCAAAGAGTCCCTATCAGACAAAATTGCAGAAGATACCTCAGATTCAAAGCTGGTACAATGCACTACCAATTCTCTAGACTGCCCTTTGGCTTATCTACTGCGCCCAGGGTCTTCACAAAGTGCCCGACTCCAGTAATTGCATTTTGCAGACAAAAAGGAATTCAAATATATCCATACCTGGACGACTGCCTCATTCAAGCAGAGGCAAAGGACATATGTCCTTCATGGATGCATCTGCAGTCATAACAACTGGGTTGTCCTGTCGTCAGGCAGCCCTTCGGTCGGCCGGATTCCAAAGTCCGGGTCCGGCTTCGGCTGATGTCGCACTTCACCCGACGTCATCTCTGCTGGTCTTCGGGTATAAAGGCATCAGCCGGCGCCATTTTCTTCAGTCTTTCTTGCGCGTGGCTCAAGCAGAAGCTGTTCGCAAGTGCCGGTCGGTCAGATCCAGAGATTACTACTACCGAATACTCCGAAGACTTCTAAAAGCTAAGTACCCCGTTGGGGACTCTTTCTTGCCTCAGCCGATGTCAGAAAAAGTCAATAACTGTTTAACTTGTGGGAAACAAATACCTCATAAAGATTTCCACTCTTACTGTTTGCCTTGTTTAGGCCCAGACCACGACGTAGCAGCCTGTTCGGCCTGTGCTTCTTTCAACCGACGAACGCTTAGACGTCGGTCGGAGTTTGCTGAACAGTTTTTCGGCTCTGAATTTGCGTACATTATGCCGTCGGATCCTCCAACTACCCAAATTATTAAAAAACGCAAAGAAAAAGACCGACACTCGCGGTCCGCGATTTCGGCCGAAACCATGGTTAAGCAAACCGCGAGTGTCTCGGTTTCGGCCGAAACCGAGAAAACTGATCAGAGTACAGCCGAATCAATGACTACTACTGAGGTTCCGGTTACCCTACTTGAATCGGCCTCAGAAATTTTACCTACTACAGTGGTTACTAGTGACTTATCAGACACCATCCCTTTGGATGTCTCTACCCCAGCACGTGGTGCTGCTAGGCCTCCTGCAGCCATGTCTATTAAGGCCTTCGCCAGGGCTAAAGCAGCCAAATCTACTAAGTCAGTGCCTGTTAAACCCCCCTCAACCAGGCTCACTTCTAGTTCACAAATGCTTACTCTGGCAGAAGACTTAATATCCTTAATTAGGGGATCTCAATCTCACCCAGACAGGGCCTCTCAGCCCCCAGAAAAAAGACCTAGAGCAGAGCCCCTCGAGCCTGTGTCCTCTGATGATTCTGCGGAAGACTCAGATATTACAGACCAGCCAGAGGCTCCTTTCTCCAATTTTGAGGACTCAGATGCTGAAGAATCCATTCCAGCTGCTTCCCCACCAGAAGAATTCTCCTTTGGGGAAACCTTACATGCCATGAGAGAACATTTCCAATGGCAGGAACAGGATTTTTCAGACTCCAGAAAAAGACTTAGGACTTTTCTGCACCTACCACAACACAGGCCCTTAGCTATACCTCCTGTCCTCTCTGTTGTGGACGATGCATTTAATGATGTCTGCACTGCACCAGATTCTTTACCTCCAGCACCTGCCAAACCAGATAGATTTTACAGGGTGCCAGACACTCATCATCACCTATACAAAGCCCCTCTTGCAGACCCCGAAACTATATCCCAGGGCCCTAAGGCAGTAGCCTCAACCACAGCAAAAACCCTATTCCTTCTGAAAGGGAAGCCAGGTCTTTAGACAGATGGGGCAAAAGGTTTACACCTCTGCTACTCTCTCAGCTAGAGCTTTAAACTGTCAGTTTCACATGATACAATACCAAGAGTTTATGCTTGATCAGTTAACTAAAAAGCTATCCTCTGATGACTCTATAGATAAGAAAAATCTATTAGAAATGGTAAATAACATACAACAGGTTAGTAACCATTCCTTAAAATGTGGCTATGATGCACTGGAGGCTTCATTTAGATCAGCCATGACTGGCACAGTGATAAGAAGACATGCATCGCTGAAGGAACAGTTATTAGATGCTCCTATGGATAAGACCAGTTTGTTTGGTACACCTGCCCAGCAGGTAATGAAGAAAATGGAAGAAAAGGCAAAATCTGTACAAGCGGTTAAAGATTTCTTGCAGGTTCAGCCCCCAAGGTTTAGCAGGAACTGGCCTGCCAAAAATTGGTCCTTTCCTGACTCCACAAGATCCCAAAGGGGCAGGAATAGACGTTCCAGAGGCAGAAATCAATCCAGAGGGGGTGCCTACAGAGGACGACAGTGGCAAGGTAATAACAGAGCCACAGGCACAGCCACTACCACTACAACAGGGCAATCACAGTGACTTGATTCTAACTCCGCCTACCAGGGAACAAATAGCAGCACCCTTAGGCGGAAAATTAACCTTATTTTCAAAGAACTGGCACTATATCACAAAAGACAAGTGGATTTTGCAAACCATAGACCAAGGTTACGGTTCCACTTCCACACTATACCAGTCAAAAGAGGAATGCCAAACCTACCTCCAAATCAAAAAACAGAAGCTCTACAGCAGATAATGCAATTAACAAAGATGAGAGCTGTGGAAAGAGTACCAATAACAGAACAAGGCAAAGGATTCTACTCCAGACTATTCCTAGTTCCAAGAAAGGAAAAAAGTTGGAGACCTATTCTCGATCTGTCCACCTTAAACACATACATCATTGTCCCAAAATTCAAGATGCTGACCCTACAGCAACTTCTTCCCATGCTGGGCAAGGAGTGTTGGCTGGTAACTCTAGATCTCAAGGAGGCATACCTGCACGTCCCCATTCGACCAATTTGCAGAAGATACCTCAGATTTCTTGCAGGATCAGAGCACTATCAATTCTCAGCATTGCCCTTTGGCTTATCTACTGCGCCCAGAGTATTCACAAAATGCCTGGCATCAGTAATCGCCCACTGCAGACTACAGGGAATCCAAATTTATCCATACCTGGACGACTGCCTGCTACAAGGGACAACAAAAGCAAGCTGACAACAGATTTACAAAGGGTCATTTACTTGCTACAAGCACTGGGATACACAGTCAATTTGCAAAAATCAAGGCTGATTCCATCCCAAACAAGGACATTCTTGGGCTGAATTGGACACAGTAAAACAAATGGCATTCCTAACTGCAGAAAAACAAAAGATCTCCCTCTTTACTTCTTGGCACTAACAAACCACAGCAAGCTAACAGCAAGAAAAGTTCTGCAGGCCTTGGGCTTCATGGCATCATGCATAATCTTGGTTCCACATGCCAGACTGCATATGAGAAAACTACAGTGGTACCTAAAGAATTTATGGTCCCAACACAGGCACAGCCTAGAAGCAGAAATTCCACTAATTCCATGCCTAAAACAGGAGTTCCTATGGTGGGCTCAAGCATGCCAGTCAAACCCAGGCTTACCCTTTCACAAATATCAAGCAAGCCAAACCATCACAACAGACGCCTCAGACCTAAGATGGGGGGCTCACATGCTGGACAAATGCGTGCAAGGATTGTGGACGCAGGACCAACTTCACCTGCACATCAACCTAAAAGAAATGCTGGCAGTAAAACTGGCAATCCAAAAATTCAGACTATTTCTCAAAGAAGGCCATTTGATGATAAGGACAGACAACACCACAGTCATGTGGTACATCAACAAACAGGGAGGCACTCATTCATACCCCCTATGCAGAATGACTTTGGACCTTTGGAACCTGGCACTCAGCTACAACATCCAGTTACAGGCAATGTTTGTACCGGGAAAGGAGAACACTCTAGCAGACATGTTAAGCAGAACCACCTCGGATGCTCACGAATGGATGCTACATCCGGACATCTTCAAGACCATCGCAAAGAAATGGGGAATGCCACAGATAGATCTATTCGCTTCCCCTCTCAACCACCAGATCAAAAAATTCTGCACAAGGACATTCCATCCACTAGCATCGAAAGTGGATTCGCTCTCCTTCAGCTGGAAAGGCCTGACAGCATATGCATTCCCACCTCTTCCCTTGATACACAAGGTATTACTATAAATCAAGGAGGAACGTCCAAGGATAATCCTGATAGCTCCAAACTAGCCAAGACAACACTGGTACCCATTGCTGAGGAGCATGTCTCGGAACAAAATGTGGTCAATACCCCTGATGCCTTTGATGTTAACTCAGAACAACTACAGCATCATGCATCCAAACCTAAAAATGTTGCAGCTGACTGCATGGCACATCACATAGCAGCAACTATTCCAGATCTCTCCCAAAGGGTTAAAGACATTATCCTTGAAGCCCGCAGACCTTCAACAAGAAGGAACTATGCAGGGAAATGGAAAAGGTTTGTCATTTGGAGTGCTGAAAGAGGGAAGGATGTGTCGAATATAGATATGGCTAACATTCTGGAGTACTTGGCAGAGCTTCTACATACAGGCCTGTCCTATTCCTCCATCAAGATACATGCATCAGCTATTTCAGCAGAATACAGCTTTGATCCACCTGTCTTCTCACATCCTCTACTCAGGCAGTTCCTCAGAGGGATCAAGAATGTAAAACCTCCTAGGAAACCACCACTGCCAGCTTGGGATTTGAACTTTGTGCTAGAAAAGTTGACACTCGCACCTTTTGAACCAGCAGCAACAGCAGACCTACAGCATCTTTCATGGAAAACTGCTTTCCTACTGGCAATAACCTCAGCAAGGAGGGTTTCTGAACTTCAGGCCCTAATGGCAGTACAACCCTTCCTAATCTTCCACCAAGACAGAGTGTCCATGAGGACTAATCCTACATTTATGCCTAAGGTGGTATCCAGAGTGTCCCTAAACCAAGGCAATCCACCTACCTACCTTCTTCCCCAACCCACAAAACAGAGGGGAAAGAATGCTGCATACCTTGGATGTACACAGACAGCTACGCTACTACCTGGACAGAACAAAAAGTAACAGAAAAACTGACCAGCTTTTTGTAGCCTATGCAACAGGAAGGGAAGGAAAAGCAATTTCCAAACAGACAATCTCCAAATGGATAGGAAATTGCATACGATTCTGTTACTCCTTCCATGGAAAACCAATTCCACAGAACATACGACCTCATTCTACAAGAGCAACAGCCACTACCACAGCCTTCTTACGAGGAGTGGCAACCAAGGACATTATTGAGGTGGCTACTTGGACCTCCGTGCATACATTTGCCAAGCATTATAATTTACCTCTATATTCCAGATCCCGAGCAGGGTTTGCCACTGCTGTACTGCAAGGGATCCTAACCACACCATAATCTATTCTTCCTCCTCCCTAGTTGGCTATGGTATTCTACCCAGTTGTTATGACTGCAGATGCATCCATGAAGGACATAGTACAGTTTTGTACCTACCATAAATGTAGATGTCCGAACTGGATAGCATCTGCAGTCAGGATTACCCTCCCTCCTTCCCTCTGTGGTACTCCTAGGGTATTTACCCTCCTAATAGCTAGCTGGTGGGGAGTCTCTTATGGTGTATTTGTTTGTATATATGTACATACATGCTTATTTTTTGTGTTTGCCTTCTATCCTTTGGGAAACATTGGCATTTTTACCCAAAATTTAGCCTTCCAAGAGGGCAACTGGCATCTGGGGCAAGAAACACTGAAGAAAATGGCGTCGGCTGATGCCTTTATACCCGAAGACCAGCAGAGATGACGTCGGGTGAAGTGCGACATCAGCCGAAGCCGGACCCGGACTTTGGAATCCGGCCGACCGAAGGGCTGCCTGACGACAGGACAACCCAGTTGTTATGACTGCAGATGCTATCCAGTTCGGACATCTACATTTATGGTAGGTACAAAACTGTACTTTTTCTACAGCATCTGGCGTTTGTAAAAAAGTTATTAAGTTGCCTAGGGTACACAGTAAACGAAAAGAAGTCAAAACTAGTGCCCTCACAAGAGATAATATTCCTGGGTGCCAGCTTAAATACAACGGCCCAGATGGCTTATCTCACGCCAGACAAACAAGGACAACTGACAAAGTATTTTCAATTGATGGCAACAAAGTCCCAACTCCCTGCAAGAAAAATTCTGCAGGCCTTGGGATTCATGGCATCCTGCATACTTCTAATTCCATATGCCAGACTGCATATGGGGAAATTACAATGGTACCTAAAAAGTGTTTGGAATCAACACTCACAGCTTGGAAACTGTAATACCACTAATTCCCTGCCTGCAACAGGAGTTTCGATGGTGGGCACAGGCATGTCACCTCAACAAAGGTCAGCCTTTCACTCTTCCCACAGCCAGGCAGACTATAACAACAGATGCCTCGGATTACGCCTGGGGAGCACACATGGCAGGAAAATCTATTCAGGGCAAGTGGACCATAGAACAAATACCTCCTCATATCAATCAAAGAGATGTTGGCTGTACAAAATGCCCTAACAGCTTTCAAGGACCTTCGGCATCCAGGACAATTAAGGACAGACAACACCACAGTGATGTGGTACATAAACAAGCAAGGGGGCACTCATTTTTACCCCCTATGCAGGCAAGCCATGACCTTCTGGATCACGGCTATAACTTATCAATTTTATCTGCAAGCACAATTCCTGCCAGGAAAGATAAATACTCTGGCAGACGACCTAAGCAGAAACGTAATGGATCCTCACGAGTGGAAATTTAATCCACAAGTTTTCAGCATGATAATGCAAAAATGGGGGTGCCCGGACATAGATCTCTTTGCCTTCCCACTGAATTGCCAACTACAAAAATTCTGCACAGGGACTTATCACACACAGTCATGGAAAGTGGATGCTCTTTCGTTCAGCTGGAAAAACCTAAGCGTTTATGCCTTCCCACCACTGCCTCTCCTCTCAAAGGTACTCCTAAAAGCCAGACGAGACAAACCACAGATGATTCTGATTGCTCCAGACTGGCCACGCCAGCACTGGTACCCAATCTTAAAGAACTTGGCTGAAGGTCCACCTTGGATTTTGCCTCAAAGTCCACACCATCTGACTCAGCAAAACCATCAGATACTGCACAGTCAGCTCAAAACTTTAAACCTGGCTGCATGGAAGATTCAGTAGCCAAACAGACAACTTGTCTCTCTAAAGCTGTTATGGATGTCATTTTGGAGGCCGGGAGGCCTAGCACCAGGAAATCTTATTCAGAAAAGTGGAAGAGATTCTGTGCCTGGAACCAGTCTCAAAACCTTGATCCTCTGGTCCCTAACTTTCCTCCGATACTGCAATACTTGACTGAGATGCTGGACAAAGGACTATCCTTCTCATCCATTAAGATTCACGCTTCTGCCATCTCAGCTCATTACAACACAGATCCTCCTATTTTTTCTTGCCCTTTGCTAAAGCAGTACCTCAGAGGGGCTAAAAACATAAGACCGCCCCGGAGAGCACCAAAACCAGTTTGGGACCTCAGTTTCGTTTTGGAAAAGCTCACTTTGCCTCCTTTTGAACCAGCCAGTTCAGCAGAGTTAAAATATATATCATGGAAAACTGCTCTGCTTCTGGCAATAACCTCAGCACGAAGAGTCTCAGAGTTACAGGCACTAATAGCAGTCGAGTCTTTCATCATTTTCCACCAAGACAGGGTTTCTT
Organism: Protopterus annectens; assembly: GCF_019279795.1. Classification (NCBI taxonomy): domain Eukaryota; kingdom Metazoa; phylum Chordata; order Ceratodontiformes; family Protopteridae; genus Protopterus; species Protopterus annectens. The sequence continues at coordinate 52,152,333 of NC_056732.1, forward strand.
TAAGAACAAACCCTTCCTTTATGCCTAAGGTGGTATCCAGTGTGGCTCTTAACCAAACTATTCAGCCTTTTATCCAAATCCCCAGAATAAAGGGGAGAGACTTCTACATTCATTGGACATACACAGGCAATTACGCTTCTACTTGGACAAAACAAAAGCTTTCAGAAAAACTGAGCAATTGTTTGTATCATATGCTGCAGGATCACAGGGAAAGGCTATTTCAAAGCAGACCATTTCAAAGTGGATTGGACACTGTATCCGGTTCCACTACACACAGCATGGGAAACCTGTACCATCTAGCATTAGACCACATTCCACCAGGGCAACTGCTACTTCTATGGCCTACCTTCAAGGAGTACCTACCAAAGATATCTTAGAAGCTGCAACTTGGAGTTCAGTGCACACCTTTACCAAGCATTACCATTTATCTCTGTATTCTAGATCCAGAGCTGGCTTTGCCACTGCAGTGCTGCAGGGCCTCATAGTCACCCCAAACCCTCTATAGAGCCAGCCACCCAAACTCAGCTTTGGGATTCTACCCAAGTGTAATGACTGCAACAGTGAAACGCGAACATAGTACAGTTTTGTACCTACCATAAATGTAGATGTTTGAGCGTCTTCACTGTTGCAGTCCAGGTTACCCACCCGCCAGCCCCTCTTTCTTATCTGGGACTAACCTATACTACCTTTGTGGTATATTTGCTGGTTAATGAAGGTTTTATTTTTTACCTTTTTTGTATGTTTCATTAGCAATATGTATTGCCTACCATTTTTGGGGGCACCTGACATCTGGGGCAAGAAAAACTGAAGAAAATGGCGTCGGCTGCTTCTTATATACCCCTGGCGCACTGACGTCAGGAAAGAGGCGACAGCAACCGACGCTGGACCAAGACTTTGGAACTCAGGCCAACTGCGGGCCCGCCTGACGGCACGATAACCCAAGTGTAATGACTGCAGCAGTGAAGACACTCTAACATCTACATTTATGATAGGTACAAAACTGTACTTTCTTCAGAAGAGGACGTGTAAAAGGAGACATCTTGACTCCCTGATGGAGTTTGTCATGGAGGACATGGATATCGATGAAGGGGATCAGTCCCCAAGGCCACCACCTAATGATGCCTCCTTTGGGGACATCTTGGAGATTCTTAAGGCCAAGAGCGGTTGGTCTGTCCAGCCCATGTTCATAGGTTCATACTAGGCTATCTGCCCTAGGGCATTTATAAGCCTAGCCCGAATGTGTTTGGCTTTCGCCACCCATTTTAAATTTATTTTGCTATGCCCTTTTTCGAGGTTAGTATACTGTGCCTCTATCAGTGACACAGAAGTGATACCCGGGGTAAACCTACGATCTCCCATCCACTCATCAAGATTCCTCTTGAAGAGAGTCAATGAGGGACTCTGCCTAACCTGGACTGGGATTTTATTCCAGAGTGAAGGGAGCCCTCTGGGTTATGAATCTGTCCCTCCAGCATGTCCTATTTATTTCAGTGCTGAGGTTCAAATCTCTTGAGCGCGTAGCTCGATGGGATTTGGATTTTCTGAGGTGCAGCATGTCCATTAATTCCGGGTTGGACATGGCTTTATACGTCAGGCACAGATCGCCTCTGAACAGGCGGTATGCCACTGAGTAGAGCTGGAGTTTCTTTAACTGGGCAGCATATGGCATCTGTTTGAGCCCTTTGATCCTCTTGGTGAGGTACTTTAGGGTTCTTTCCAGTTTCTGCAGGTGTCTGGTAAGGTACATCCCAAAAGGGGCATTGTACTCAATTATGGGCCTGATGAGGGATGAGTAAAGAGGCACGATGACCTCCCCTGATCTAGATGTGAATCCCTTCATGATTAGATGGGCTATATAAAATGTTTTTCTAACCACTTTGGCCACATGGTTGTCAAATGAGAGATTGCTATCAACTTGGGTCCCCAGGTCCCTAATTACTTCTTCTGTACTTAATGGATTACCACCTGTGTGGTAATTTGTGGGCACTTTGTTTTTGCCAAAGGGGATGACTATACACTTTTTGGCATTTAGCTTGAGGCCATGGCTCTGGCACCAGTTGTCTGTTTCTATGAGGCCCTTTTGGAGGATGCTTGTGTCTGCTGGAGAGTCGATTATGGCACCCAGTTTGCAGTCATCTGCGAACTTGGTCAGCCACAGTCTTTCCATGTTGGCCTGTACCTCCGAGAAATATATACCGAACAAGAGAGGTCCCAGGACTGAGCCTTGTGGGACACCACTTGTAACTGGTTTGGAGTCTGACATGGCTCCAGCAATTCTAACCATGTAGGTTCTGTCCTTGAGCCCGTTTGCAATCCATCTAGTGACATAGGGGTTTATATTTAAGCTGGTGAGCTTATCTATAATGCCCGAGTGGGGTATTGTATCGAAGGCTTTTGCGAGGTCCAGGTAGGCTGTGTGGACCACCTTCCCCTCGTTAATGGCCTTGGTGACTGTTTCAAAGAAATCAACCAGGTTTAAGAGGCAGGATCTGCCCTTAACAAAGCCGAACTGGGTAGGATCCAGTTTTTGTAGGTCCCCAATATCTTTGAGGTCCATGATGATCCTTTCCATAGCTTTGCAGACCAAGCTAGTCAGGCTTATGGGGCGATGGTTTCCAGGATCCGTTGAGACACCACCTTTATGGAGAGGGACCACTGTTGCTGTATGCCGCTCTTTGGGCACATATCCTGTAGTAAGGCTGAGATTGAACAGTAGTTTTATGTTTGCATTTAGCTCTTCTTGGAGTTCATGTAGGACGCAGGACGCAGCCCAGGACACCGTCTGGTCCCATTGATGCTGTGTTTTTTGCTTTGGAGAGGGTGGCTCTTACCTGAGCATCTGAGATGTCAGGGGGCAGCACTCTGCTGGGATGGATATTTGCCCTTTTGGTGGGGGGGGGGGGAGAAGTTTGCACTGAACCTGTCAGCTAGGATGTTGGCAAGGTCTGTGGGTTCGGTGTATTTTTTGTCATTTTGGACTAATTCTGAGCATATCTGGGAACTACCACCCAGGTTCCTAACATAACTAAAGAAAGCCTTGTGATTATCCTTAGTGTCCTGTGCAATTTTTCTCTCGAAGCTGGCCTTAGACAATTTTATGAGTGCCCGTAGTTTTTTGCTAATACTGATCAGTGATGCCTTCCCTTTTTGGGATTTTGCTCCATCATTTAGTAGCTTCCTCCTCCTATTGTATAGTTTGTTTATGGCTGGGGTCCACCAGTCTGCCTTCGGAGGATTGGGTCTTGGTTTTATTTGGGATTGCATGATCCATGCATTCCTGAAGGTGTTCATAGAATGTGTTTATAAAGGATTCTGCGGTCTGGGCCGTATTTTCCACAGGCCCGGGGGCTTTGAAGGATTCCACCTCGGTTTTGAGGAGTGTGAAATTTGCTTTAGAGAAGTTTTTCACTGTGGTTTTCTGGGCAGGGGGTGAGGTCGTGATGTGAATATCCAGTGAGATTAGTTTATGGTCTGATCTTACCAGTGAGGGATACACTTCTGGTCTGGAGCATAGAGTCCCCATGTTGGTGATGATCAGGTCCAGTATGTTTTCCCCACTTGTGGGAGTGGTAACAAGTTGTTCCATAGCATTTGAGTTTATAAATTCTAGGAACCTTTGGGCTAGGGTGTTGGAGCTAGAGTAATGCTCCCAGTCTATGTTTGGGTAGTTGAAGTTGCCCAATATAATGGTGTTTGGAGAGACCTTCATATTTTCCAGTGTTCTCAGGAAGGCCGAGTGGGGTTCCTGGGTTTGGGAGGGTGGTCTGTAGCAGGCTATAAACTGGAAGGCAGTTATGTTTCTGGAGGCTTTCGGTATGGGCCCATCTACCTTTTGGGTGTCCACCCTTGCTGACCCCTTGATCAATCTTGTCGCCAGCAGGGCTTGGGAGGAACCCTAAACAAGTGGAGCCAGTGACAGAGAGTGGCTAAGTTTTTGAATCCCCCTTCCCACAGGGCATTTTGGTCCAAGCCAGTTCTGGTTAATGCTATTGTGGTAGCTGCTGCCACCAAGAAAGAGCTGGTGGAACAGAGTTCATCTGTCCATCCTCCCAGTCATGAGTAGTGTGCGTTTGACAGATTCGGAAAGTGGGTGTTTGCATCGACTTCATTCAGCCTGTGAGCCTTAAACCACCTGACGGATTTTACCTGTCTTCAGAAGGATTTGATCAAAGAGCTCGCCACTTCCCTCTCCGAGTCCATGCTGGTGGAGGACTTTGTCTGTTTTTCCCAAGCGTGCCACTCTTACGTCTATAGCCAATTCGTCCATGAGGTTGATATCCACTGCTGCAGAGAGCACCTCACGGGAGGTGGGCACAGGCATTGTCATCGGGACTGGCTTCGCTTATGCGGGTTTGTGGAGGCCTTTAAGGCGTCGTTCAACAGCGCTTCCTTCAATGGTTCAACCCTCTTTGGACTAACCTTTAAGGAAACGTTAACCCGCAGTGAGCAAGAAGGGAAGATGCTGTCTGCCGTAGGGATCAAGTTCTCTATCCCCCAAAGGCCGTTTTCCAAGACCCAATGGGGGAGCAAGAAGATTTGGTTCCATAAGTCGCAGTCTCCCTTTCAGAAAGCTCAAGAATCCTCTTCTAGGGGACGGGGGAGAGGTTTCAGTGGTCGATGCCGACCTAGGGGCAGAGGATGCCTGTAAAACCAGGGTTGCAGGGAACCTTTTTCTGAGAAGCCCTTTCAGTGCCCCTGAGGCATGGTCTGATTCTCCCTCCCTGGAGGCAGTTCGGGGGTGTTTGCCTTTGCACCCGTCAGCCTGGGCAAACATCACAACCAGTGGGTGCCAAGAATTATATCCAGGGGCTGCTGTATCCCCCCCCCACACCAAAAAGCAGAACTCTCCCTGACATGCCACCCTGTCAGAGAAAGTTGGCCTGTCTAGAAGTCACTAACCATGTTCTAATAAGAACCATCCAAAATATCCCCACAGGACAGAGTGGATCTAGAATTTACTTCTGCTGCTTTTTTTTACCCAAAAAAACAGGGGACCTCCATCCAGTTCTAGACCTCAGTCAGTTAAATCTCAGTCAAGAAGTCGACGTTTCGGATAGTCACCGTACAGTCCATTCTGCCCTTTCTGCACAAGAACAACTGGATGTGTTCTGTGGATCTCCAGGACGTGTACTATCATATCAAAATAGACAGGTGGTCTGGGAGATTTCTCCACTTTCGCCTGGGAGCTGATCACTTTCAGTTCAGAGCCCTGCCCTTTGGGCTTGTCCCAGCTCCCGAGTGTTCACCAAGTTTATGGCAGTGGTGGCAGCTCATCTCAGGCTGCAGGGATTCCAGGTGTTTCACTATCTCGATGATTGGCTCCTCACAGCTCTCACACAGCATCAGCTGGTGGAAACCACAAAGTTTCTTCTTCGTCTCTTCGATCAGCTTGGTATAACAGTGAATGTTGCCAAGTCTTCTTTGAGTCCGTCAAAACGACCAGAGTTCATTGACACTCAGTTGGACACGATCTCAGAGATTGCAGCTGTCCCCCTCTGACGCATGTTCCTTATCTGGTCTCAACTACAATCTCTTCTGTAGCAAACTTGTCCCCCAGTATCACTCATTCTAAGAGGGCTGGGTTCAGTGACAGTGGCCATTTATTTGGTTCTACTGGCCAGGTACTACATGAGAGTTCTGCGGTGGACCCTGGCAGTTCAGTGGTCTGCTCTCTCTCATCCTCTGTCAGTTCCTGTACAGTTCATTCCAGTATGCTGAAGACATCTGTTGTGGTGGATGCACTCCCCAGACCTCGTAGCAGGCAAGACTTTTTCTCCCCCTGTTCCGGTGGCCATGGTGACCACGGACACTTCCCTTCGGGGGGGGGGGGGCGACTGTCCAAGGGACATGGTCCCAATGAGAGACCAAGCTGCACATAAATGCTCTGGAGATGACAGCAGTCTTCGTATCTGCTTTGTCGCGAGGCCATGAGGGTTTGGGAGTGAGCGATGTCCTTGGGCACTTTCTCCTTGCAGTGCACATTCCTGGAGCTTACATTGTCCTGGCAGGCCAGTTGAGCAGGGATTTTCTGACCATTCATGAGTGGTCCCTGAATCCGCTAGTGGCGAAGCAGATCTTTCATCAGTGGGGGCAACTAAGCTGCGATCTGTTTGCTTCCCCTCTCAACCGCAAATGCAGCAGCTACTTTGCCCTAATCCCCCAAGGGGGAGTCCCCCAGGGATGCTCTGACTCACGATTGGCCTTCAGGTCTTCTTTATGCCTTTCTTCCATTACCACTAATTCCGAGAGTTCTTCAGAAAGCTAGACATCTCAGGACGCAGTTAATCCTCATTGACCCCTTCTGGCCTTGGCAGGCGTGGTTCCCCCTTCTACAGTCTCATCTGAAGCAACCCTTTGTGTGCTCGATCCAATGCCGGATCTGATCTCCTATCCTTCGCTCCTTCCACTTCCAAATCTGCAGACCCTCCATCTGACAGCTTGGTTTGTCCAATTCCAGTGATTCTTGCCAAGTCCAGGCTTGTGTCCCCTGTGAAGGCATTATTCTTGCTTCTCTAAAATCTTCTTCCAAGAGAGTTTACAAAAGTAAGTGGAAAAGATTCTCTATCTGGACTAAAGGTCGGAACCTGGATCAATTTTTAGCCCCTATTCCTGACATTCTTCTTTTCCTGACTTCCCTTTTTCAAGAGGGTGCTAATTTCTCTATAATTAAAGTCCATTTGGCAGCAGTTTCTAATTTCCATCTTAATAACGAGCCTACGTTCTCTTCTCGCATCTGCAAAACCTTCTTGAAAAGTGTTTTTTGTTGCGTCTTCTAGTCAAGGATCCTTCTCTTCTGTGGGATCTTGCTCTGGTGCTGCAGTCTCTAACTCTGCCCCCTTTTTGAGCCTACTGCATCCTGTGATCTCATATTTCTTTCTTTCTTAGAAGACTGCTGTTTTGGTGGTGATTATGTCAGCAAAATGAGCATCTGATTTGCAGGCTCTTACCATTAAGCCTCCTTATTTTGATATTCCTTAAAGATAGTGGCCTTGAGACCCATTCCTTCCTTTTATGCCAAAAGTGGCCACTGAAGCGAACCTTAATCAGTCTGTCCAACTTCCAGTGTTCTTTCCTAATTACTCTCACAAGGTTGAATACATTTTGCATGCTTAGATGTTCATCGACAACTTCATTTTTATTTGCACAGAAGTAAGTCTTTTCATCTCTCAGACCAGTTGTTTGTGGCCTTTTCAGTCAGGAAGGGCTAAGCTGTTTCAAAAATTACCATTTTCCATTACATCTCTTGCATATACTCATCCTGTGGTTCTCCTTTGCCTGGACCAGTTAGGGCTCATTTTACCAGGCCACTGGCTAAATCAGCTGCCTTCTCATCTCATCAGTCCTTGGATAACATTTGTGCAGCGGCAACTTGATCTTCTCTTTATACATTTATTTCTCATTATAATTTTGATCTAGTTTCTAGGGGAAGGGCTTCCTTTGGCTCCACTGTTCTTTGGCATGTCCTTCTATGAGGCTGCCTGACAATGTTGGGTATCTGGGGACTCTGACCCATATGTGATGAATGGTGACTAGGATAACATCGGATTAATAGTTATGTACTTACCATAACTTGGTATCTGTGTTATCCGTCGTCACCATTCATCACAATCCCATCCTCCTTACCCATTCCTGAGGGATTGGCAGGACTTTACTGGATCTTTTCTGGTGGCAGGTCTCCTCTGTCTTTTTTCTCCAGGGCAGACTCGATCTGAGGGGTTAGAGGGCAGCAGAGCATTATGGGAGGGGAGGAGCTTGAGCTAAGCTGTTGTCTGTGTGCCGGCTCGGATCCGATGTCTGATCCCAGAACCATATGTGATAAATGGTGACTGTGGATAACACAGATACCCAGTTATCATAAGTACATAACTATTATTTTATGAGGAAAAGACCACAAATGAGGCAAAATCAGGGGCCATTGAGAACTGTCTGCTGCAAACACACACATGTAACTATCAATTATAGGCCCTTGTATGATTGTAGACCTCAGATGTCTGCTTCAAGTAAAGTGAATGAATATGTAAATAATGGCTCAGAAGTGTAACTTGGCTCACTGTTACTGCATTTTGCAAAAATGATGAGACAGAAATGTATCCCGACTCACTGCTGTCAGAACCAAGATGCCAGCTTAGCTCATGAATCGGAGACAATGACACAAAATTTGGAACAGTTTTTTAAATATTCTTCTGTGTACTTAAAGATGTTAAAATACCAAACTTTGCATTAGAAAGTTTTTTTCTGAAAGGCATAGTTTGAAATGTGCATGCCTGTTCTTTACTGACTGCAATCCACAGCAATTTGGCAGAAAGCCACAAATTGTATTTGTAGGGGACCAAAATACCTTTCAAAATCTTTGCTCAGTAATTCTTTACAAAGCCAGAAGGGGGGGGGTGTAAATTTTAAATGTTTTATTTGTTTTTATCTGCTTGTCAACCAGATAAACCCACTGGATAGTGCCCTTTTTTTAGGGGTGACCCAGGAGCACTGTTCAGGATAAGCAACTCGCTCAAAGTCGCACAGTACAAAAACAAGAGATGGAAGGTCTCTAACCCTGTCCTTTTGAAAACATGAAGCAGGTTAACAGCTGAGAGCTTTGAGCAGCAGACAACTCTAACTTACTGAACTTTTTCAGTACAGGTTTTTATCAGCATGCACTTTCTGAACAGTAAGAAGTATGAAACACTAATAGTGACTGGCATTGTATTGACTGTGGTCCTCCATAATTTACCACAGAAACTCAAGTTTTACAAGGGATGGTAAGAACATGGAGCAGTGCCATAGGATCATAGGACGTTAATAGGCCAGGGTGAATTTCCAGTTACCCATCCAGTCGTCCAAATTGCACTTAAATAGAGCCAGTGAGGGGCTTTAACATGAATAGGAAGCTTGTTCCAAAGGTGGGGCGACCTCTGTGAGACAAATCTGTCCCTCCAGCAAGTTCTGCTGATATCGCATACCAGGTTGCAGGTCTTTGTGTGTGTGACTTGTGTGCCATTTGACTTGCAAATGTGCAGCATTTCCATTAAAGCTGTTTCAGAGCTTGCTGTATATGCAAGGCACAGGTCACCTCTGAGCAGTTTGTACGACACATAGTTGAAGTGACAATTATTTCAGTCTGTCCACGCAAGATAGATGTTGAAGAACCTGAAATTTCTTTGTAAGGAACCTTTGTGGTCTTTCCCATTGTTGCAGGTGTTTCGAAAGGAACATACCAAAACAAATGTTTGTGCTCTATTATGGGCCTGATGAGGCAAGAATGCAGGGGAGGGGGGGGTTATAACCTCTTTTTTCTGGAAGCATTGCCCGTAATTATGAGATTAGCAGTATAAAATGCCCTTCTTACCACTGTGGAGACATAGTGATCGAAGTTAAGGTTGCTGTCAACCTGTGCGCCCAGATCTCTCACCACAGATTGTGTGCTTAGGGTATTGCTATTGATGTGGTAGTTTGCAGGAACATCACCCTTGCCGAAGGGGGTGAAAATGCATTTTTTGTGTTAAGTCTAAGACCATGACTTTGGCACTGGTCATTAGTCAGCGTAAGACCTTCTTGCAGGATGTTGACATTGCTAGGAGTTTGTGATCACTCCCAGTTTGCAGTCATCAGCAAACTTTGTCAGCAAAATTCCTTTAGTTTTAGTCTGTAGTTCAGAGAAGTCAATTCTGAACAGTAGGGGTCCCAGAACCAATCCCTCTGGAGCACCACTGGTTACAGGTCAGCTGGAGGAGGAGTCTCTTATTTTGATTGTATGAGTTGGATCAGTGAGCCAGTTTGCAACCCACTTGACAGTATATGGGTTGATACCTATCTGGGTGAATTTATCAATGATGCCTGAGTGGGGGATTTTGCCAAAGGCCTTTGCCAAGTCTAGGTAGGCTGTATGCACAGGTTTGTCCTTGTCTAGGGCTTTGGTGACTGTCTCGAAGAAGTCCACCAAGTTTAACACTCATGATCTCCCCTTGACAAAGCCAAACTAGGTGGGGTCGAGCATTTGGAGATTTCCTATATCTTGTATAATAGTAAGGTCCGTGATGATTTCTTCCATGGCCTTGCAGATAAAACTGGTCAGGTTAATGGGTCTGCATTTGTGCAAAGGGATGATGGTAGCTGTTTACATTCTGCTGGGACGAAGCCAGTGCTTAGGCTGTGACTGAAAAGCGTGCTCAGTGGTGATGCTTATTCCTGTTTTAACCCATGTAGAACACAACCCCGGGATGTTTGGTCCCATAGAAGCTGCGTTTTTGGCCTTGGACAGGGTGTTTAAGACCTGTTCCTTGGAGATATACTAGGTTGCGGACAGGTGTTTAAGGATGCTTTGGTGTATATGTGGCGGGGACCGGGGAGTGAAGTTTTCACTGAACCTGTCAGCCAGCAGGTTTCCTATATTCACAGGTTCTGTATATGTAGTACCATTAACTAAGAGCTCAGTGCAAATCAAAAACATTTTGCCAAATCAGGGACAGATGACAGGCAGAGAGAAAACTTGATTTAACTAAGAAAGTTAATAATATGAAAGGTTTTGTAGCAAGAACTGTGAAACCTTGACTGGCATTATACTGACTGGCTGAGTGTAATTCAAAGTGATATTCCGGAGAATGAGGGAAGGCTTTACTGGAAAGGCTCACCTAGACTATGTAACAGTTTGCTTTGAGGGAAAGGTTAGTTTGCTTTTTATTTCTTGTGTTTTGTATTACTTTGTCTCTATTTTTGTATACTGTGATTTGTTTTCTTTACACTGTTTTACTGGTATTCTGCTTTTAACTGCATATTAAAACTTGTAAAGAGACCACAGCGCAGTCTCTTGCGAGTCCGACAGAAATTTTTCCCGCCCTCCCACCCTGTTACTGTTTATTCTTAAACACCACTGTCTTTCTAGTTGCCTGCCCCTTATGTTAATTTGACTATTCTCTGTGCTTTTACTGGCTGGTGTGAGTAAGCACAAAATTAGCATTTTGTGAAATCATTCCCCTTCAACTATTTAAATTGTTGGCCATCCTACTGTATTCCATAATACTAAAATACAGAAGTGCCCAACCCCTTTCAGTCTGTCTTGCTCTTATAAAAATTGTGGCTTTCCACTAAAACTTAACTTTTTAGAAAAGTTACCCACTTTCATATCTAACTGCTTAGTGCACACCGCAGTGTTTAGAATAAACCATTTTTTCATCTTATCTAGAAGCATCTATTGCAAGACCAGTTATTGCAGAGCCCACATTTTGCTTCTCAGTAATCATCTTGGGATTAGTGCTTCTGTTTTCTCCTGGTGAGAGAAGAAGTACAGTGACATTATTTCTTGGAGACTGCTGATCATCCAGAAAGCCTAATAACTGCTTTATAGATTGCAGCTTGGAATCTGTGCTTGCATTCTTATCCTGGTGAGAGTCGAGCAGAGTGTATTGATTCCTGACTCTTTCCGGTTGGAGAGGGAGTGTCTCTGCTTAATGTTCCTGGTCTGGTTGCTATTCGAGGCATCTACCAGAACCCTACAGACCCTTGCATCATCTGGGACAAGACTCTGGATTACCAAACAGGCTGTGGCCTGGTCCTCTTCTTGAGATTGGTGCTAACATTTTGCTTCTGGTTAGAGAACAACAAAGGAGTATTGTATCCCAAAAGTGAAGCAAAGGAGGATTGTACCCCAAAAGTGAAGCAAAGGAGGATTGTACCCCAAAAGTGAAGCAAAGGAGGATTGTATCCCAAAAGTGAAGCCAAGGAGGATTGTACCCCAAAAGTGAAGCCAAGGAGGATTGTACCCCAAAAGTGAAGCCAAGGAGGATTGTACCCCAAAAGTGAAGCCGAGGAGGATTGTACCCCAAAAGTGAAGCAAAGGAGGATTGTATCCCAAAAGTGAAGCAAAGGAGTATTGTATCCCAAAAGTGAAGCTGTGGTGAGACCAGCATTAGTAGTAGCCAGGCAGTAGTCATTCATGTGACTCCCCTTCTTTCTTAATTTTTGACAAGCTAATTCTTTGTTTTCAGTTAAGTACTGCTTGATTTCTTTCTAACTTCACAATATCTGACTTAAATACTTCATCATTACATTTTCAGGGTCTACATATTAGTTTTCCCTGAAGTGTTTGGCAATGCTGTGTACAGACTCAGACACTTTGAGTAACATTTTCCTGTTAAAGCACAGTTGAAATTTCTCCAATATTTAGTTGTACACAGGACAACTAGTTTGCAGTGACAAGCACTGTCCACATAGTTGCAAACCGAATACGCCTGACATTTATTGATATTGTCACTCCAACAGTCTAGTTAATAAAAAAGGGTCACTTGCCATGGATATGAAGTTTCCTACTGTTTCCATTACCAGCTTGGTGGATGTGGGCATCCTGAGGCAATGTAGAAATTGCCTCATATTTACTGACAACCAGTTAATTCTCAAACTGATACGGAATGTGAGACATGTACTTATACAACGTCATTGGAGGCAAAGCTCTCAAAAGTACTTCTAATGTCAATAAGGTTGTCAGTAGTACACATGCTGCACCCATCACACACAATTCAAAGCAGACATATAGACTCACATATACTGAGGCACTTGCATGTAACCTTCCTAAACCACAAAGACCTCCTAAACAAAGTACACATAATACCCGCAACAGCCCCAAATGCACTCTTTTCAGGGCAACACCCACATCAACACACAGAGCTACATCTCATGGAGCCTTTACCTCTAAGCCCATAAAACAAGTCACCACACAATCCATCATTCTAATAATTGGAGACTCCATTGTTACGACACACTGATGTCTCTCTCACCAGGCCGAGAAGGAGAAAGTTGCTGTCATTTGCTTATCAGGGCCAAGGATCCACCACATTACGCATGCACTCAGGTCATTGGATCACAATTACCAGTATAACTGAGTCGTAGTCCATGTGGGAGTAAATGATCTGAGACGTACATCCCTAGACTATATGAAGAGAGACAGAGAGCTTTTTGGATGCGTCTCAGGCTGGTATGAGCCTAGCATTGAGCACCATTTTAGCTTCTCCAAGGATGATGCCACAGTACGAACAAAAGATGATTGACTTTAATAATTGGCTTAGTTTCTGGTGTCATTCTAAGGGAGGGGTGCAATATTTGTCAGCATGGAAGGAGATGGTCAGCAGACCATGGTGCTTTGCCAGGGATGGTGTGTACCTCTCCCCAGGGATTGTCTGTACCTCTCCCCTCTGGGCTTTTGAATATTAGCTAAAACATTGTCTTCCCCTGTAGTGCCTTTTTTAGGCAAATCAAAACCAAGAAAATCTAAAGGTATTACTGCTCAAGGCTAGGAGCCTAAACAAAAAATTCCACTCCCTGGAAGCTCTCTTTACCCTAGAGAATGCTGATGTATGTGCAGTCTCAAAAACGTGGATTAAAGCCATGGACAGCATACCAACAGTGCAGGGTTATAATGCCTTCCACACATTTAGACCAGCTACTTCATAGACAGGGACTTAAGATGGAGGTGTTTCTGTTTACATCAAAAATAAATATACTTCAAGGGTGATCAAAAGGACAATGCACTTTAACTGCTCCATGTTCAAATCATCATAGGTAAAATGTAATACCACTTACTTGCTAGCTGTAAGTCCCCCTCTATGACACTTGCTAGCTACAAGTCCCCCTCTGTGACCCTTGCAAGCTACAAATCCCCCTCTATGAGCCAGGAAACCCATACAATGTATTTAAACTTGTTAGAAACGCTAACCATCCAACCCAATACCATATTTATTAGTGACTTTAATTACCCCACTATTAACTGGGAATCCTATACGACATCAAACGTGCATATAAACATGCACAGAGATTCCTGGATTTTGTAAAAACAAATTCCCTGGACCAGATAGTCAATACACCAACCAGGGGTGCAACCATACTTTATCTGGTCTTCTCTAATATGGGGGAGTGCTGCACACCCCTTAGTGTAATGACTTCCCTGGTAAGGTCAGACCACAAAATGGACTCCTTTGAAGTAAAAATAAAACCATGACCCCTAGCTAAACTGGGAATATTCAGGAACTATTCTAAGGCTAACCTTCTGCTCTTAAGTGAGGACCTGGCAAAATTTCAAGTCCCCATAAACCCTGAGTACGTGCGTCAATGAGTACAATGCCCTTGTGGTATGTACCTAACCAGGCATATCCAACAACTAGAATGTCCGCAGAGGTTCTTCACTAAAAGAATACATGGCATAGGTAATATGTCCTGTGCAGACCACCTCAAGGCCCTATCCCTGTATTCTGTGTCCTACAGGCTTTTGAGGGGAGATCTACGCCTGGCATACAGGGATTGTCAGACCCCCACTCTGATGGACCTTCTGCATATCCACAAAAGAAACAGTACCAGAATTACCCATTCTAAAGACTTAAACCTTTCCTGTGATATAAATAGGGCCTGCTGGAGAGAGAGGTGTGTATCCAGAAACTACCCTGTCTTTGAAACGGGCTCTCCGTCCATGTGAAGAAGAGTTCCTCCCTAATCTAGTTTAAGTGCAACTTGGACAATTGGATGGTAAACCAGAAATTCATGCCTGGTTTGGCACCTATGTCTCTGATGCAGACCGGTAACCTGTAAACGGTTAATCTCCAAGGTCTATGCTTACATTTAAGAAGGGCATCAGAACTCGTCAGAGATTTGGGATACATGGCTAGGCTTAATAAAAAGGCCCTTGTGGTAGTTAGCCTAGTAAACAGCTATGAACCTGTGTAAGGATTTTAGAAATATTCTTCAAAGTTGGAGACAGATGAAAGGCAGACTGGCAATAGTATCTTTTTTTTATATTTTAATCCTTTGTTGACCAGGTTAGTCCCAATAGGTTAGTGGCCTCTGTTCCAAGGATACCTGAGGTGATATTTACACTGGTAGGAGAAATTTGGCCAGGGCATCAGGGAATTCCCCCTAGTCTTGCATATGGGACACGATTGTGTTTGGCATGTTCTACTTCTGGCCTGAGCGAGAAGGCGGCTTGAAGAAATTGTGAGAAAGCATGGAGTCGAGTGAAAACATTAAAGTATTAGATTCACAATTTATTGGTGAATCACATGATTTGAATGGAAAAAAGACATTATGGTCAAGAATCATGACATTGAGTTAAAGGCGGGCAAGCCTTTGAAAGAGAAATCCAGAGGCAGTGATGATGTGAAAGTAATAGAGCTTTCACAAGAGTTGCATGCTGTGGCGGAAGGAGAAAAGGAAGCAGTACCAGTGATAAATTCAGAGGAGCTTTTCCAGCAAAACCCATTCTGCTAAGAGGATTCAGCACAAGCATGTGTTATTATAACCCTCCAGTCGGGAGGGTTGCATGATGAATTACTTAGGAATTTAGCAGATGTGATTCATCCAGAAAGTGGTAAAGATGTTTCCTGCAGTGAAATCATAGACAGAGTACAGAGAAAGGTTGGTCAGCAAGCAGAACCGGCAGTAAATAAATCATATGCAGAAATAGCGAAGGTAGGAGTGCAGAAAAAAAAAAAAAAATGTTTTTTGAATAAAGTTGTTTAAAGTAAGAATAGAGTAAAAGAGGGTGTCAAGCTGGACCGGTACAAGGTATGGGATGAAATAATTGCACCTCTTGGGAACTAAAGCAAATAAGGTAGCAGCTTTCACACACACACACACACATATATATATAGATATGGGTCCCTATCAGATCGTCGAAATTTCAATTCACCTAACTGTCATTTCGTCGAAACTTCATTACATCGACAAGCATTTTAGGTGGGGGGCTGTGCCCCCCACACCCCCCCTAACTATATATATCAACTCCAGGGTCGCACAACATTGGGGACGGGGGCAAATGCTTGTCGATGTAATGAAGTTTCGACGAAATGACAGGCGAATTGAAATTTTGACGATCTGATAGGGACCCATATATAGATATATATATATATATATATATATATATATATATATATATATATATATATATATATATATATATATATATAAGAGAGAGAGAGTTTGACATTTTTGAATCTGGACAAATGATGGCAAACCTTTTAGGCGAATATGAAAAGAAATACTGTTCTTGGAATCAGTATGAGTTAAGGAGTGTTTTCAGAGCAACAAAAAAAGTATAGATGAAATTTGGAAATGTAGAAAAAGAGACTTTAAAAGGAATCTCCGTAAAGACTTGGTTGAGTCGAGGCACTCTGAGAATATTTTATTGTTTTATTGGTTTGTAATAAAACTCTTAATTTTACCACTGGCCGCCTTTTTGGTGGTTTGTTGGATACTGCTTTGGACTTGTATTTCTATTCTAGACTTTAAAAGGAAATTTATTGAAAATATGCAAATTAGTATTAGAAATTTCAAAAGTATGTGATAAAAGAAGTTTACAGACTGTGGCTTGCGGCCGCCTTGTGTTTTTAAATGTAGAAAATGAAAAGATTGTGCACATTCGTAGCATCATAACTGTCAAAGTTAATAAGGGTATGATGAGCTACCTAGGTCAACCAAAAACCTTGTGCACATTCGTAGCATCATAACTGTCAAAGTTAAGGGTATGATGAGCTACCTAGGTCAACCAAAAACCTTGTGCACATTCGTAGCATCATAACTGTCAAAGTTAAGGGTATGATGAGCTACCTAGGTCAACCAAAAACCTTGTGCACATTCGTAGCATCATAACTGTCAAAGTTAATAAGGGTATGATGAGCTACCTAGGCCAGCCAAAAACCTTGTGCACATTCGTAGCATCATAACTGTCAAAGTTAAGGGTATGATGAGCTACCTAGGTCAACCAAAAACCGTGTGCACATTTGTAGCATCATAACTGTCAAAGTTAAGGGTATGATGAGCTACCTAGGTCAACCAAAAACCTTGTGCACATTCGTAGCATCATAACTGTCAAAGTTAAGGGTATGATGAGCTACCTAGGTCAACCAAAAACCTTGTGCAGATTCGTAGCATCATAACTGTCAAAGTTAATAAGGGTATGATGAGCTACCTAGGTCAACCAAAAACGTTGTGCACATTCGTAGCATCATAACTGTCAAAGTTAATAAGGGTATGATGAGCTACCTAGGCCAGCCAAAAACCTTGTGCACATTCGTAGCATCATAACTGTCAAAGTTAAGGGTATGATGAGCTACCTAGGTCAACCAAAAACCGTGTGCACATTTGTAGCATCATAACTGTCAAAGTTAATAAGGGTATGATGAGCTACCTAGGCCAGCCAAAAACCTTGTGCACATTCGTAGCATCATAACTGTCAAAGTTAATAAGGGTATGATGAGCTACCTAGGCCAGCCAAAAACCTTGTGCACATTCGTAGCATCATAACTGTCAAAGTTAAGGGTATGATGAGCTACCTAGGTCAACCAAAAACCGTGTGCACATTTGTAGCATCATAACTGTCAAAGTTAAGGGTATGATGAGCTACCTAGGCCAACCAAAAACCTTGTGCACATTCGTAGCATCATAACTGTCAAAGTTAATAAGGGTATGATGAGCTACCTAGGTCAACCAAAAACCGTGTGCACATTTGTAGCATCATAACTGTCAAAGTTAAGGGTATGATGACCTACCTAGGTCAACCAAAAACCTTGTGCACATTCGTAGCATCATAACTGTCAAAGTTAAGGGTATGATGAGCTACCTAGGCCGACCAAAAACCTTGTGCACATTCGTAGCATCATAACTGTCAAAGTTAAGGGTATGATGAGCTACCTAGGCCAACCAAAAACCTTGTGCACATTCGTAGCATCATAACTGTCAAAGTTAAGGGTATGATGAGCTACCTAGGTCAACCAAAAACCTTGTGCACATTCGTAGCATCATAACTGTCAAAGTTAAGGGTATGATGAGCTACCTAGGTCAACCAAAAACCTTGTGCACATTCGTAGCATCATAACTGTCAAAGTTAAGGGTATGATGAGCTACCTAGGCCAACCAAAAACCTTGTGCACATTCGTCGCATCCTAACTGTCAAAGTTAATAAGGGTATGATGAGCTACCTAGGCCAGCCAAAAACCTTGTGCACATTCGTAGCATCATAACTGTCAAAGTTAAGGGTATGATGAGCTACCTAGGTCAACCAAAAACCTTGTGCACATTCGTAGCATCATAACTGTCAAAGTTAAGGGTATGATGAGCTACCTAGGTCAACCAAAAACCTTGTGCACATTCGTAGCATCATAACTGTCAAAGTTAAGGGTATGATGAGCTACCTAGGCCAACCAAAAACCGTGTGCACATTCATAGCATCATAACTGTCAAAGTTAAGGGTATGATGAGCTACCTAGGCCAACCAAAAACCTTGTGCACATTCGTAGCATCATAACTGTCAAAATTAAGGGTATGATGAGCTACCTAGGTCAACCAAAAACCTTGTGCACATTCGTAGCATCATAACTGTCAAAGTTAAGGGTATGATGAGCTACCTAGGTCAACCAAAAAACGTGTGCACATTTGTAGCATCATAACTGTCAAAGTTAAGGGTATGATGAGCTACCTAGGCCAACCAAAAACCTTGTGCACATTCGTAGCATCATAACTGTCAAAGTTAAGGGTATGATGAGCTACCTAGGTCAACCAAAAACCTTGTGCACATTCGTAGCATCATAACTGTCAAAGTTAAGGGTATGATGAGCTACCTAGGCCAACCAAAAACCGTGTGCACATTCGTAGCATCATAACTGTCAAAGTTAAGGGTATGATGAGCTACCTAGGTCAACCAAAAACCTTGTGCACATTCGTAGCATCATAACTGTCAAAGTTAAGGGTATGATGAGCTACCTAGGCCAACCAAAAACCTTGTGCACATTCGTAGCATCATAACTGTCAAAGTTAATAAGGGTATGATGAGCTACCTAGGCCAACCAAAAACCTTGTGCACATTCGTAGCATCATAACTGTCAAAGTTAAGGGTATGATGAGCTACCTAGGCCAACCAAAAACCTTGTGCACATTCGTAGCATCATAAATGTCAAAGTTAATAAGTGTATGATGAGCTACCTAGGCCAGCCAAAAACCTTGTGCACATTCGTAGCATCATAACTGTCAAAGTTAAGGGTATGATGAGCTACCTAGGCCAACCAAAAACCTTGTGCACATTCGTAGCATCATAACTGTCAAAGTTAAGGGTATGATGAGCTACCTAGGTCAACCAAAAACCTTGTTTCCTTTGTGGTAAATCTGATCACTTAATTTGCAATTTGTAAAACAGGAAAATGTTATATATGTGGGGAATTGGGGTACGATATGAAAACATGCAAGTTAAAATGTTATAAATGTAAGGTGCAGAACGTAAAGAGATGGAGTCAAAAAATATAGATGCTCAGACTGATCAAGATATTTTACAGTAAGAAGTAGAATCAGAAAATATAGATACAAAAAGTGATTTAATACAGACAGGTGTTTCAGAAAGTGAACAAGAGAAGCAAGAAGATAAAGTAGTAGTAGAAGGTACAGATGTTAGTGATGTGGAGGACAAAAAATGAAATGTAGTCAAAAAGAAATTCAATTGGTAACGAGTACGGAAAAGAAAAATACTACATCCTGCTGTAGTAAAGAAGAAACGAAATGGAAAGGGTAAATTAAATTATCGCTTCTTGTAAAATCTTAGCGTTAATAGCTGAAAAGGTTTAGTAAGAAGAAGTATTTCTGAGTAGTGATAGTATTTTGGAAGAGTCTATTTTTAATGAAGAAAAAAGATATCGGACAGAAATACGGTGGGGAAGTGTAACGTCTGTTCAGGCATAGTTATTCTTTATAAAGATACAGTAAAAGTTTTCGATACTGTTTTAATTGTTCTGGGCAGACCTACTATTATAAGATGGGACAGTCCGGTTCTAAGAGTTGTTGCAGTTTGTACTTATGTCACAAAGCGAGAGAGAGAAGAAATGTTTAGAAATTTAATTTAATGTGTTATAAATATGGAGAAAATTGTGTTAAGAGATTTTAACTGTAACCTAAGACTTCAAAGAAAAAAATGATTACAAAGTTAAAGTATTAGAACTTGTGAAGTGTGGGCAACTGTGAATTTGAGATAAAAGTACATGGACTTACAGTAGAGGCTAATGTAAAACGGAAATAAATTTTCTACTTTCTGCAGGATTGCTAATAGTAGAAGAAAATGTTTTGGTGACAGGTTTTTCCGATCATAGAGCTATTTGGATTCACTTAAAAGGAAATGATCACCATTTAACAATAGGTAAAGGGATTAAAAGAATAAATGAAGATGTTCTTTGTGTTTCACTGTTGCAGTCTTCACACTTCAGTTATTTGCCTGCAAGTAGCCCTCAGTCGGCCCGAATACCAGAGACTTAGTATTTCTGCATTGGTTGCTGTCGCTCCAGGACTGACGTCAGGTCATCAGGGGTATAAAAACAGGCAGCCTGGCCCATTACATAAATCTTTCTTGCCGAGGAGCCTGAAGCAGAAGCAGTTTGCATGAGTGCTGGTCGGCCGCTGCCTGAGTTTTCATTTCCGAATTGAATCATTCTGAAGTCTTCTAAAGCTAAGTACCCCATTGGGAATCCTTTTTTCTTGCTCTAATTGATGTCAGAAAAAGTTAACAATTGTCTCTTCTGTGGAAAGCAAATACCACACCGAGATTTCCATTCTTACTGCGTCACCTGTTTAGGCGCAGGCCACAATGTACCTCGCTGTCGGTTTTGTGCCTTGTTCAATGCCCGAACTATTCGTTGTCGGGCCCTTTGTGCCTTGTTCAACACCCAAACTATTCATTGTCGGGCCCTTATTGTTGCAAAATACTACTATCGCTCTCGATCTCAATATTCCGAAATGGCTTCGGTAAGTCATCCGTCTACCGTTCTTCTGAAAAAATGTAAGGATTAAGACAGAGAGAGAGAGACTGCACAGGTCCAAAACTACCAACGACGCTACGTTAAGCTAGTCGCCAGTTTGCTGGTACTCAGTAATGCGCTTTCGCAGCCCCTGATGCCCGCTTTGATGGATTCTCAGGCCGCAACCGAGACCCGTTCGGTATGCTGCGAGACTCTTGACTACGGAACCTGTGGATGTCTCAACCTTGGATGGGTCTGGAGCTGCTGTGCAGGCACCGGCTTCCGAGAAAGTTCTTTGCATTACCGATATTCAACATAAATTGATGATTTCTTTCGCGTCTTCGGTTCTGTCTAAAACTTCTGAGTTTCTAAGGCCAAGAGTACGAGCTACGCCTAAAAAAAAACGATAACCCAAACTTCAAGCACCTGCTTCCTTGCCACAATCTCAAATGCTTAAAATGGTAGAAGACTTGATCGTGCTTTTTAGGGGAAGCCAGCCTTCCCCTGCTAAGGGAAAAAGAGACCTGTTCCCAGCAGCTTTAAGTGACCACGAGTCCAACTCTGAGGTTTCTGAATATGAAGACATGCCTTTATCTGCTTATGAGGATTCAGATGCAGAGGAATCCATTCCCTTTGCTTCCCCTCCAGAGGAT
The DNA here is from genome assembly GCF_019279795.1 of Protopterus annectens. Lineage (NCBI taxonomy): Eukaryota > Metazoa > Chordata > Ceratodontiformes > Protopteridae > Protopterus > Protopterus annectens. The sequence goes on from NC_056732.1 coordinate 52,173,724, forward strand.
TTTTCTTTTAGTGAAACCCTACATACTTTAAGAGAGCATTTCCACTGGGAATGCCAGGATTATCCTCAGTCCAAAAAGAGACTTGGGGAATTTTTAGATTTGCCACAACATAGACCTTTGGCTATCCCTCCTGTTCTGGATGTTGTGGATGATGTCTTTATGGAATTCGGACTAACTCCTGATACTTTACCCCCTGCTCCAAGGAAACCAGACACGTTCTACAGAGTCCCTGACTCTCACAAATTTCTTTTCAAAAATCCTACTGCTGACTCCGAGATCATTTCTCAAGGTCCTAAAGGTATAAAAGCAACTACAGCTAAGAATCCCACCCCATTTGGACAGGGATTCCTGAGCCTTAGACAGATGGGGTAAAAAGGTATACACTTCTGCAACTCTAGCCATTAGGGCATTGAATTGCCAGTTTCACATGCTGAAATACCAGCATCATATTATGGAACTTATTAAGCAAAAATTATCTACCTGTACAGACTGTGCAGAAAATAAAGAATTACAGGAGCTTATGCATTCTGCAAGACAAGTCAGCAAGCATAACTTGCAGTGTAGGTTTGATGCTCTAGAAGCATCTTGCAGGGCAGCAGTCACTGGTTCTATACTGAGAAGGCATGCTTGGCTTAAGGAGCAGACCTTGCCAGACCATGTCAAATCAAAATTACTAGATGCTCCTTTGAACAAGGACAATCTGTTTGGCACCAAAGCAGAAGAGGTTCTAAAAAAGATGGAAGAAAAAGCTAAGTATATGTAGACAGTCAAAGATTTTTTGCAAGTGCAGCCTCCAAGATTCAGCAGGCATTACCCCTCGAAACATTGGTCCTTTCCAGCCGCCTCAAGGCCATCGCGAACTAGACCCAGGGGAAACAGATCCCCCCCAGATTACAGTCTCAGGGTATGCAGAGATCTAAGCAGTGGAGTACCTCCACTTCTAAAACAGTGAGTACTAAGCCACCTCCTTACGGAAATAATTCACAATGACTTCTCAACTCCACTCCTCACCTCTGCCCAATTGCTCATGCTCCTAGGAGGAAAACTTGCCCACCATGCAAAAAACTGGACCTCCATCACCAAAGACCGATGGGTCCTCAACACTGTATCCCAAGGATACACATTTTACTTCCTCACACTGCCAACCCCAAAGAGGTTCCCAGACCTTCCTCCAAACCAGTAGGCAGAGGCACAAAACCAAGTTCAATCCCTGCTCTCCGTAAGGGCAATTCAACCTGTTCCTGCAGAACAGAGATAAGTCAAGGGTTTTATCCCAGACTTTTCCTGGTACCCAGAAAAGAGGGCACTTGGTGCCCAATCCTAGATCTTTCCATTCTAAACACCTTGCTGGTGGTACCAAAATTCAAAATGCTCACCCTTCAGCAGCTTCTTCCTATGCTGTCCAAAGATGACTGGTTAGCCACCCTAGACCTAAAAGAAACCTATCACATTCCTATCGGGGACTCATGCAGGAAATATCTATGCTTCAGGGCAGGATCTATGCATCATCAGTTCTCTGCACTTCCCTTTAGCATATCCACTGCTTCCAGAGTCTTCACACAATACCTGGCTGCAGCCATTGCCTATTGCAGATAGAGAAAAATTTGAATATACCCTTAATTGAACGATTGGCTGATTCAGGCAGACAGTCAGGAAAAGCTGCTGCAGCACTTGACATTTGTAAAGAAACTTCTAACCTCCCTGGGGTACACCATGAACGAAAAGAAATCAACACTAGTCCCCAGTCAAAAGATTGCATTCCAGAGAGCAAGCTTGGACGCAGCATCCCAGATTGGCATTCTTTACTCCAGAAAAACAAGCCTAACAAACAGGCTACTTCGCTCAAATGGCCTACAGAACCCAACTGTCCGCAAGGAAAATCCTGCAGGCTCTAGGGTTCCTGGCCTCTTGCATTCTACTAATTCCATATGCCAGACTGCATATGAGGAAACTTCAGTGGTACTTGGTCTTTATTGCCAACATTCTCAGGATCTGGAAACCATCACATCTATCATACCTTGTCTAAGGACAGAGTTTCTTTGGTGGGCAGCAGCATGCAACCACAACAAGGGACTTCCCTTTACACAATCCCACGCCGCCCAGACTCTAACCACAGATGCATCAGACTGTGTCTGGGGGTCTCATCTGGACGACAAGTGCATTCAGGGCCACTGGACCCCAAATCAAATTCATCTGCACATCAACCAAAAAGAGATGCTAGCTGTTCAGCACGCTCTGACAGCTTTCAGATCCCTACTGTCACCAGGACCCCTGCTAATAAAAACAGACAACACCACAGTGATGTGGTGCATCAACAAGCAGGGGAGAACCCACTCTGCAGGCTAGCTATGACCCTGTGGAACACATCCTTGGACATGCATATTCATCTGCAAGCTCAATTCCTGCCAGGCAAACAAAACTCTCTGGCAGATGACCTAAGCAGAAATCTCCTAGACCCACACGAGTGGCAGTTAGACCCCAGCACTTTCAACCTTCTAACCCGGAAATGGGGGACCCCGGAGGAGGACCTTTTTGCCTCCTTCTACAATAACCAGCTCAGCAAATTCTGCACCAGGACTCCTCACAGCAGGGCCTGGAAAGTGGATGCTCTATCCTTTCAGTGGGTAAACCTCTCAATCTCTGCATTTTCCCCTCTGCCTCTTCTTACAAGAATATTACTGAAGATAAGACAGGACAGACCACTGGCCACGCCAGCACTGGTACCCACTACTGCGCAGCCTGTCACCAATGCCACCAAGGCACCTACCTCGGCCAGATCCCAACCCTCCTCACTCAGCGCATTTTCCCCTCTGCCTCTTCTTACAAGAATATTACTGAAGATAAGACAGGACAGACCACTGGCCACGCCAGCACTGGTACCCACTACTGCGCAGCCTGTCACCAATGCCACCAAGGCACCTACCTCGGCCAGATCCCAACCCTCCTCACTCAGCAGGAGGGACAAATCTTACTTCCGCAACTGCAAACCCTGAACTTTGCAGCCTGGCGTATTCCTTGAATTCTCCCCCAGTGACCAGCCTAAGCAAGCAGGTGCTGGATGTCATTCTTGAAGCCAGAAGACCCAGTACAAGGAAAATCCTATGCTGATAAGTGGAAAAGGTATTGTTCCTGGATTCAGTCTAAAGGAGCAGACATAGCACTGCCCTCCTTACCTCTAATCCTGGATTACCTAGCAGATCTACTCCACAGAGGCCTATCCTTCTCTTCTGTTAAGATCCATGCCTCTGCCTTCTCGGCTCATTACAACACTGAGCCACCTCTATTCTTTCACCCTCTCATCACACAGTTCCTGAGAGGGGCCAACAACTTAAGGCCACCAAAGAGAGCCCCCACCTCTGCTTGGGACCTTAACTTTGTACTGGAAAAGTTCATGCTACCTCCCTTTGAGCCTGCAGCATCAGCAGAGTTAAAATTCCTCTCTTGGAAAACAGCCTTACTTCTGGCCATCACTTCGGCTAGAAGAGTGTCTGAGCTACAAGCACTTATGGCTGTGGAACCCTTCATTATTTTTCATGCTGACAGGGTTTCCCTCAGGATTAACCCTACCTTTATGCCTAAAGTGGTGTCCAGTGTAGCTCTCAACCAATCTATCCATTTGCCAACCTTCTTCCCTAATCCTTAAAGTAAGGGGAAAGGATCCTCACTCTTTAGACGTGCACAGACAGTTCAGATTCTACCTTGATAGGACTAAGCCCTTCAGGAAATCTGACCAGTTACTAGTCAGTTTTGCACCAGGGGCAGAGGGCAAGGCCATATCAAAACAGACCATTTCCAAATGGATACCACACTGTATCCATTTCTGTTACAAACACCATGGGAAGCCAGCCCCTCAGGGGGTCGGAACGCATTCCACTAGCATTCCTTAGGGGAGTCCCTACCAGGGACATTCTGGAAGCTGCTACCTGGAGTTCTGTTCACACCTTCACCAAGCATTACCACCTGACTATCTTTTCGAAATCCAGGGCGGGCTTTGCAACAGCAGTCCTGCAGGGCATACTAGCCAGCCCCAACTCTTCTCGACTGCCTCCACCCATTCTTCAGCCTTGGGAATTAACCTCAAGTGTGATGACTGCAACAGAGAAACATGAAGAACATAGTACAGTTGTATACACTTACCATAAATGTAGATGTCCGAGTGTATTCATTGTTGCAGTCCTGGTTTCCCACCCTCCATCTCCCTTGTCTCCCCCCCCCTCTCTATCTGTATTACTCACCCTTTACAGGGCTATTGGTATTTACTTTTTACTGGTGATGATGATCATCATGTTGCACTGCTGCAGTTATTACACTTGGGTTATCCTGCCGTCAGGCGGTCCCGCAGTCGGCCAGAGTTCCAAAGTCTTGGTCTGGCGTCGGTTGCTGTCGCTTCTTCCCTGACGTCAGTGCGCCAGGGGTATACAAGATGCATCGGACGCCATTTTCTTCAGTCTGTCTTGCCGCGCGGTGCCCGAAGCAGAAGCAGTTCGCAAGTGCTGGTCGGCCGACTCCTGAGATTTTCGAAGTCGAATTTCAGATCCGAAGTCTTCAATAAAGCTAAGTACCCCGTTGGGGAAACTTTTTTCTTGCCTCAGACTGATGTCAGAAAAAGTTAATAATTGTATTTCTTGTGGGAAGCAAAGAACTCATAAGGACTTCCACTCTTACTGTATTCCATGCTTAGGCCCTGATCACAACGTCACTAGTTGTCGGTTTTGTGCTAGATTAAACAAACGCACTATAAAAAGACGTTTTGATTTTGCTTTGCACTACTTTGGCCGAAGGTTCAATTATACTATGCTGTTGGATGAACCGACGACCGCAATACCGAAAAAACGCAAGCAAAAGGATAAAGACAGGCATCCGAGGCCCAAAACCGACGACGAAACCTCTTCTAGACCAGTCGCCGGTTCTCAGTGAGGTGCTTTCGCAGTCCCTGACACCCGCTACCTCAGAGCCACGGGCCGCCTCCGACTTCCACGTGGAGACAACTAGGCCTCTGGAAACTCAAGGCATTGGGCCTATGGAAACTAATCCCTCAAATGGGTCCGGAGCCGCTGAGCAGGCATCGGCTTCTGAGGGTGTTTTCAGACCTTCACAACTTACCATTAAAACAGCCAAGACAAAAGTACCATTAAAGACAAAGAAACCAGTACAGCAGTCTCTTGGACAGTCCTCCATGCCTAAAAAACAGATGCTTAAAATGGCCGAAGACCTCATTACTCTAATCAAGGGTTCCCATCCCCCTCCTGAGAAAAGTCCTAGGCAGGATACAGACTATGATTCCTCTGATCAGGTTTCCATTTCATCTGATTCCTCTTCAGACCAGGGATACTCTCTACCCCCCTATGAGGACTCTGATGCTGAAGAATCTATCCCTTCAACCTCTCCTCCTGAGGATTACTCTTTTGGGGAAACTTTACATACCATGAGGGAGCATTTCCATTGGGAAAGTCAGGATTACTCAGAATCCAAGAAAAGGCTCAGGGATTTCCTTTTATTGCCTCAGCACAGGCCCTTGGCTATTCCGCCTGTGCTTGATATTGTGGATGATGTGTTCTCTGAATCCAGCTTATCTCCTGATTCTTTGCCCCCTGCACCAGCCAAGCCAGATAGATATTATAGAGTCCCAGACTCTCTCAAGTTTCTTTATAAAAACCCTTTGGTGGATCCAGAAACTATTTCCCAGGGTCCAAAAGGGGTTAAGGTTTCCATTGCAAAAAAATCCTCTGATAGAGATTCCAGAGCTTTGGATAGATGGGGGAAGAAAGTATACACTTCTACAACTTCAGCAGTAATAGCTTTAAATTGCCAGTTTCACATGCTTAAGTACCAACAATATTTAATGGCTCAGTTAAAACAGAAAATGCTTGCAAGCTGAGAAGCTCCTGATTGTAAAGAAATGCAGGATTTATTGCATGCAGTTGAACAGGTGGGAAAACATACTCTACAATGTGGTTTTGATTCTTTAGAGGCCTCTTGTAGGGCCGCAGTTACAGGTTCTGTGATTTGAAGACATGCTTGGTTAAAAGAACAGAGTTTACCTGATCATGTTAAGGCAAAATGATTGGATGCTCCTTTACAGCATGATACCTTGTTTGGTGTTAAGGCAGAAGAGGTGTTAAAGAAAATGGAGGATAAAGCTAAATCTATGCAAACTGTCAAGGATTTCTTACAGGTACAGCCACCTCGATTTAGCAGAAATTGGCCAACAAAGAATTGGTCCTTTCCAGTGTCAGACAGACCACAGAGAGGCAGATACAGACGCCCAAGAGGCAAATCTCAACCCCAGGGCTCAAACAGACAATGACAGTGGGGCACCTCAACCCCAAAAGGAAGTGAGGACAAGTCTCAACCTTACAGGAAACAGTCACAATGACTTTCCCCTTCGTACACAAAGCACTTCCCTTTTGGAAGCCCCCTTGGGGGGAAAACTAGCACTTTTTTCTCAAAACTGGCAATCACCCAAGACAAATGGGTTCTGAATATTGTGTCTCAAGGTTACAGTTTCCACTTTCATACTTTACCAAGACTAAAAGGAATGCCAGACCTGCCACAAAATAAATGGGCAGAGGCACAAAAACAAATTACAGCCCTCCTGGACATGAGAGCTATTGAAAAAGTGCCACAACAGGGACAAGGATTTTACTCAAGACTCTTCCTGGTCCCCAGAAAGGACAAGGCCTGGAGGCCCATACTAGTCCTTTCAATTCTAAGTACTTATCTGGATATTCCGAAATTCAAAATGTTGACATTACAGCAGGTTCTACCCATGCTGGGCAAGAAGGCTTGGCTTGTTACTCTGGACCTCAGAGGCATACCTGCATGTCCCTATCAGAGAAAATTGCAGAAGATACCTCAGATTCAAAGCTGGTACAATGCACTACCAATTCTCTGCACTGCCCTTTGGCTTATCTACTGCACCCAGGGTCTTCACAAAGTGCCTGGCACCAGTAATTGCATTTTGCAGACAAAAAGGAATTCAAATATATCCATACGTGGACGATTGCCTCATTCAAGCAGAGACAAAGGACATTCTTCTACAGCATCTGGCGTTTGTAAAAAGGTTGTTAATTTTTCTAGGGTACACAGTAAACGAAAAGAAGTCAAAACTAGTGCCCTCACAACAGATTATATTCCTGGGTGCCAGCTTGAATACAACGGCCCAGATGGCTTACCTCATGCCAGACAAGTTCAACTAACTCATTATTTTCAACTACTGGCAAAAAAGTCCCAGCTCCCTGCAAGAAAAGTTCTGCAGGCCCTGGGATTCATGGCACCCTGCATACTACTAATACCATATGCCAGACTGCATATGAGGAAATTACAATGGTACCTAAAAAGTGTTTGGACTCAACACTCTGACAGTTTAGAAGCAGTAATATCAGTGATTCCCTGTCTACAACAGGAGTTTCAATGGTGGGCACAGGCATGTCACCTAAACAAGGGTCAGCCTTTTACCCTACCCACAGCCAGGCAGACTCTAACAACAGATGCTTCGGATTACGCCTGGGGAGCACACATGGCAGGAAAATGCATTCAGGGCAAGTGGACCACAGACCAGATGCATCTTCACATCAGTCAAAAAGAGATGTTGGCTGTTCAAAATGCCCTAACAGCTTTCAAGGACCTTCTGCATCCAGGACAATTATTATTAAAGACAGACAACACCACAGTAATGCAGTACATAAACAAGCAAGGGGGCACTCATTCTTATCCCCTATGTAGGCAAGCCATGACCTTGTGGAACACAGCTCTAACGTATCAAGTTCATCTGCAAGCACAATTCCAGCTCTACTCAGTGGCATACCGCCTGCTCAGAGGCGATCTGTGCCTGACGTATAAAGCCATGTCCAACCCGGAATTAATGGACATGCTGCACCTCAGAAAATCCAAATCCCATCGAGCTACGCGCTCGAGGGACTTAAACCTCAGCACTGAAATAAATAGGACATGCTGGAGGGACAGATTCATAACCCAGAGGCTCCCTTCACTCTGGAATAAAATCCCAGTCCAGGTTAGGCAGAGTCCCTCATTGACTCTCTTCAAGAGGAATCTTGATGAGTGGATGGGAGATCGTAGGTTTACCCTGGGTATCACTTCTGTGTCACTGTTAGACAGAGGCACAGTATACTAACCTCGAAAAAGGGCATAGCAAAATTAATTTAAAATGGGTGGCGAAAGCCATACACAGTCTGGCTAGGCTTATAAATGCCCTAGGGCAGATAGCCTAGTATGAACCTATGAAAGAAAAATACTCTGGCAGATGATCTAAGCAGAAATATCATGGACCCTCACGAATGGAAATTGAATCCACAAATCTTCAGCATGGTAACTTAAAAATGGGGATGCCCAGACATAGATCTTTTTGCCTCCCCACTGAATTGCCAACTACAAAAATTCTGCACAAGGACTTATCACAAGCAAGCATGGAAAGTGGATGCTCTATTGATCAGCTGGAAAAATTTAAAATTTTATGCCTTCCCGCCACTGCCTCTCCTTTCAAAGGTACTCCTAAAAGCCAGACAAGAAAAACCACAGATGATCCTGATTGCTCCAGACTGGCCACGCCAGCACAAGTGTACCCTAACTTAAGGAACTTAGCTCAAGGCCCACCATGGATTTTGCCTCAAATTCCACACCTTCTGACTCAACAAAACAATCAGATCCTGCACGGTCAGCTCAAAACCCTAAACCTGGGTGCATGGCAGATTCATTAGTCAAACAGGCAACACCTCTCGCTAAAGCTGTCATGAATGTCATTTTGGAGGCCAGGAGGCCTAGCACCAGGAAGGCTTACTCCAAAAAATGGAAGAGATTCTGTGCCTGGAACAAGGCTCAAAACCTTGACCCTCTATTTCCAAACATTCCTCAGATTTTACAATACTTAACTGAGATGCTGGACATAGGCCTTTTCTTCTCATCAGTTAAGATCCACGCCTCTGCCATTTCAGCACATTACAACACGGATCCTCCTTTATTCTCTCATCCCTTGCTAAAACAGTACCTCAGAGTGGCTAAAAACCTAAGACCGCCCCGGAGAGCACCAACACCAACTTGGGACCTCAATTTAGTTTTGGAAAATCTTACCCTGCCACCTTTTGAGCCAGCCAATACAGCCGATCTAAAATTTTTATCATGGAAAACAGCTCTGCTCCTAGCAGTAACTTCAGCACGAAGAGTCTCAGAGCTACAGGCAATTAATGGCAGTGGAACCTTTTATAATTTTTCATCAGGACAGGGTTTCTTTAAGGACAAACCCTACCTTTATGCCAGAGGTGGAATCTAGTGTGGCTCTTAACCAAACCATCCATCTGCCAACTTTTTATCCAAACTCCCAGAATAAAGGGGAGAAACGTCTGCATTCTTTGGACATACACAGGCAGCTATGCTTCTACTTGGACAAATCAAAAGCTTTCAGGAAAACTGAGCAACTGTTTTTAGCACATGCTGCAGGATCACAGGGCAAGGCGATCTCAAAGCAGACTATATCCAAATGGATAGGACACTGTATACATTACTGCCACACACAGCATGGAAAATCAGTCCCAAATAGCATTAGGCCGCATTCCACCAGGGCAACAGCCACTTCAACAGTCTTTCTCACAGGCGTACCTACCAAGGACATTTTGGAGGCTACACCTTGGAGTTCAGTGCACACCTTTACCAAGCATTACCACCTGCCTCTTTACTCTAAATCCAGAGCAGGATTTGCCACTGCAGTTTTGCAGGGCCTCATAGCCAATCCCAACTCTTTATAGACCAGCCACCCAACCGTAGCTTTGGGATTCTACCCAAGTGTAATGACTGCAGTAGTGTAACACGATGAACATAGTACAGTTTTGTACCTACCATAAATGTAGATGTTCGAGTGTTCACACTGCTGCAGTCCAGTTTACCCTCCCTCCATCCCCTCTGAACTAACTGGTCTTATCTATACCTATCTATCCTATGCAACCTTTGTGGTGTATTTGCTTGTAAAAGAAGGTATTGTTGTTATTTTTATATGTATATTTTTTATTAGTAATATGTATTGCCTAGCTGCTTGGGGGCACCTGACATCTGGGGCAAGAAAAACTGAAGAAAATGGCTTTGGATGCAACTTACATACCCCTGGCGCACTGACGTCAGGGAAGAAGCGACAGCAACTGACGCCGGACCAAGACTTTGGAACTCTGGCCGACTGCGGGACCGCCTGATGCCAGGATAACCCAAGTGTAATGACTGCAGCAGTGTGAACACTCTAACATCTACATTTATGGTAGGTACAAAACTGTATTTTTTTTTTCCCACCATAACTTAGCTCTCTGTTTGGGGGGACTCCTGACATGTGGGGCAAGAAAAACTGGTGTAATGGCATCTGCTGCCTGTTTTTATACCCCTGACGCCCTAACGTCAGTCCTGGAGTGACGGCAACTGACACAGAAATACTGCGTCTCTGGTATTCGGGCCGACTGAGGGCTACATGCAGGCAGATAACTCAAGTGTGATGACCAACAGTGAATACACTCGGACATCTACATTTATAGTAAGTGTACACAACTGTACTTTAAATGGGAAGAGATATGGAAATATGGCAATATGGCAAGATCATGTGGAGGTGAGAATCTTTTATAAAGATTGGTCAGAGTGCTGGTTATATTTTAAACAACAGTATAAGAGTTGTTATACAAAGATTGATTTAATACAGGCAGGGTCTGTAGATCACCCACTTACACAAGGAAGAGGAGAGGAAGAAACAATTAAGTATTGAGCATTCAGTAATGAAACATTTGTCAGTCTGGAAAGAAATGATGAAGTTTTCTTTATTAAAGAACAGGAAGTGCAAGTTGAATTGAGGCCAACATAAAGTATTCATTGTATTAAACAAAGATACTTTTTGCACGGGGGGGGAAAAATTGGACCTTATTTGAGCAAGATTATTAAGGAAGACAATGGTATAATGAGGTAAATGAAAGATAAAAATGGTTTACTGTTTAATACACTGGCTGCAATTAAGAAAATAGAAAATTATGTAGAAAAATTATTTAAAACACAAAGCATACAGTTGCATAAAAAATGGAAAGTAATTCCTTTTTCAGAATAAGATTGTAAAGAAGTGAAAAATATTACAATGGAGGAACTGGAAAATGTACTAAAACTAGTTAATCTGACGTCAGCAGCTGGTCTAGATGGATTGACTAAGTTACAAAAAGGATATTTTGTATTGGTATTACATGAATGGATAAGTGAGGGATTTCGATGTAAAGAACTATGTAGTGGAGTAATATTTATTTGGAAAAAAGGTTGTAAGGATGAAATTCAGAACTGGACACCAGTAGTATTGAATAATAGGTTATAAATTATTTATGAAGACTTTACAAGGAAGAATGGAAAGCAAAATAAAGTTATGAATAAAAATATATATGTTATAAAAGGAAAATGATGCAAGAGTTGCTTTTAGTTATACGAGTAGGAGATGTATAGAAATAATCAAGCTGAGAGTTAATGGTAGGTGATGTAAGTAAAGCATTTGATTCTATTCTGCATAATGTGTTATGGGTTGTATTGAAATCATGTACTATAGGGACTAAGATTATAAAAGTCTGCCTGACAGCATATAAATTTAATGTAGTGAGAGTGTTGATTAATGGCTAGTTAAGTAAGGAAATAGTACATCAAAAAGATACAAGACAAGGATGTCCCTTGTATATTTTCTTTAGTAGTGAATGTGATTTCCACATTTCATGGGTTCGGAGGTGTGTACTAGACTAACAACCACAAAGGCATTTTTAAGCCTAGACATGCAGCCCAAATCTCTGACAAGTTCTTGTACCCTTGATAATTGTAAGCAGGGGCTTGGAAGGGGAAACATTTACAAACAGGGGCCTGGGAGATGAACCATTTACAGGGTGCCTGTGTCCATTAGAGACATAGGTGCCAAACCAGGGATAAATTTCCTGTTCACCATCCAGTTGTCTAGGTTGCACTTGATTTGGGTTAGGGAGGAACTGTGCTTCACATGGATGGGGAGCCTGTTCCTGAGACTGGGTAATCTCTGGGATACATACCTCGCTCTACAGTAGGTCCTGTTTATATCACAGACAAGGGTTAAGTCTTTAGAACAGGTAATTCTGCTGCTGCTGATTTGTGGATATGGAGGAGGTCCATCAGAGTGGAGTCTGACAATGCCCTGTATGCCAGGCATAAATATCCCCGCAACAGCCTGTAGGAGACAGAATACAGGGATAGTGCCTTGAGGAGGCCTGCACTGGACATTTTACTTATGCTGTGTATTCTTTTAGTGAGGAACCTCTGTGGGCATTCCAGTTGTTGGTTAGGTATATAACAAAGGGGACATTGTATTCCATGATAGGTTGGATGAATGCCGAATACAGTGGAGCAATGATATGTTCATCGTGTTTCACTGTTGCAGTCATTACATTTGGGTAATCTGCTGGCAGGTTGCCCTCAGTCGGCCTGATTAACAAAGTCTTGGATCCTGTGTCGGTTGCTGTCCCTTCTTCCATGACGTCAGGGGTATAAAACATGCAGCCGATGCCATTACATCAGTCTTCCTTGCCGCGCAGTGCCCGAAGCAGAAGCAGTTCACAAGTGCCGGTCGGCCAACTCCTGAAATTTTCGTTTTCCAGGTTTCAGAACTGAAGTCTTCAACTTAAAGCTAAATACCCCATTGGGGAAACTTTTTCTTGCTCTTTACCGATGTCAGTTAGTTAACAATTGCATTACTTGTGGAAAGCAAATACCTCATAAAGATTTTCATCTGTACTGCTTTCCTTGCCTAGGCCCTGACCACGACGTACCTTGCTGTTGGTTTTGTGCTTTATTTAATCAGCACACTATCCGTCATCGGTACATTTTTGCCTCTAAATATTTCGGTTCTCGGTTTAATTATCCAGAAATGACATCTGTTAGCCATCCGACTACCGGAATTTTCAAAAAACGCAAAGTTGAAGACAGAGACAGGCTGTTGAGGTCCAAACAGTCAACAACGCTTCTCCTAAGCCAGTCGCCAGTTTGCCGGTACTCAGGTGCTTTCGCAGCCCCTGATAACCACTACTTCTGACTCGCAGGCCTCTACTGAGACCCATTCGGAGTCAAGTATGCCGCGAGATACATCAACTATGGAACCCGCAGATTTGTCTACCTTGGATGGGTCTGGAGCCGCTATGCAGGCACCGGCTTCTGAGGGTGTATTCAGGCCTACAGACTTGCATATCAAATGAACTCAACCTTCGATACTAAGGCCTAAATCTCGATCTATGTTGAAAAAAAAACGATGCCAGGCCACATGTTCAGGCCCCTATGCCTAAAAAACAAATGCTCAAAATAGCTGAAGACCTAATTACTCTAATCAGGGGTAGTCAACCCCCCCCCTTCTAAGAGGCATAGGCCTGAGCTTGACTATGACTCTTCTGATCAGGACTCTGTTTCTTCTGACTCTTCTAATGATCTGGATTTGTCCATACCTACTTATGAGGATTCTGATGCACAGGATTCCATTCCCTCTGCTTCCACCCCTGAGGATTTCTCTTTTAGTGAAACTTTACATACCTTAAGGGAGCTTTTCCACTGGGAAAGTCAGGAATTCTCTGATTCAAAAAAGAGGCTTAGGGATTTTCTTCTTATACCTCAGCATAGGCCTTTAGCTATACCTCCTGTACTAGACATTGTTGTTGATGTGTTTTCTGAATCCAGTATGTCCCCTGATTCCCTGCCTCTAGCACCTTGTAAACCTGACAGAGATACTACAGGTTTCCTGAGTCCCACAAGTTCCTTTTCAAAAATCCTGCTGCAGATCCTGAAACCATTTCTCAAGGGCCAAAGGGCATTAAGGCTTCTACTGCTAAAAATCCTACCCCTTCTGATAGAGACTCCAGGGCGCTGGATAGATGGGGTAAAACGGTTTATACTTCTGCAACCTTGGCTACCAGGGCTTTAAACTGCCAATTTCATATGCTAAAATACCAACAGCATATCATGGGACTACTTGAACAGAAAATGATGTTAATTTCTGATTGTGGAAAATAAAGATTTACAGGATTTATTGCATTCTGCTGAACAAGTTGGAAAACATACTTTGCAATGTGGTTTTGATTCTTTAGAGGCCTCTTGCAGGGCTGCTGTTACTGGGTCTGTGCTTAGAAGGCATGCCTGGCTTAAGGAGCAATCTCTGCCTGATCATGTTAAAGCAAAATTGTTGGCTGCTCCTTCAAATCAGGACCGCCTGTTTGGCAAAAAAGGCTGAAGACGTTTTAAAAAACCTGGAAGATAAAGCTAAATCTATGCAAATTGTAAAAGATTTCTTACAAGTGCAACCTCCAAGATTTAGTAGGCACTAGACTACTAAGAATTGGTCCTTTCCAGCTCCTTCCAGATACTCTCAAGCCAAATCCAGACACACCAAAAGCACTAGGTTTCAGTCCCAAGGTACTCTCAGACCTAAGCAATGGGGGACCCTCAACTTCCAAATCTGGAAATAACAAGACACCCCCCTATGGTAAACAGTCTCAATGACTTTCCTTTAAAATTACCAAGCATTTACCTTTTAGCCTCTCCTTTGGGGGGAAAAGATTGCTCTTCATGCAAAAAATTAGGAGCTCATAACCCAGGACAAATGGGTTTTTAAATATAGTGTCCCAGGGATACATATTTCATTTCCACACATTGCCAACACCAAGCGGGTGGCGAGACCTGCCCCCAAATCAGTGGGCAGAGGCTCAGAAACAAGTACTTTCCCTCTTAAACATGGGGGCAATTCAACTAGTACCAGAAGGGGAAAAGGGGAAAGGAGTCTACTCCAGGCTTTTCTTGGTACCTAGAAAAGACAAAACATGGCGTCCAATTCTGGACCTGTCTACTCTAAACACCTTTCTGGACATTCCAAAATTCAAGATGCTGACTCTTCACCAGTTACTTCCTATGCTAGGCAAAGATGCCTGGTTGGCAACTAAAAGAAGCTTACCTGCATATTCCAATCAGGGAATCTTGCAGAAGATACCTACGCTTCAAAGCAGGCTACTTGCATTATCAGTTCTCTGCACTGCCCTTCGGCTTGTCTACTGCGCCCAGGGTATTCAAAGTGCCTGGCTCCAGTAATTTCATTTTGCAGGCAAAGAAATATTCAAATATACCCATACCTGGGCGATTGTCTAATTCAGGCAGAAAACCAGGGGATACTTCTAAATCATCTAGCAGTTGTAAAAAGGGTTCTAACTTGTCTAGGGTACACCATAAATGAAAATAAATCACAACTGGTACCCTCTCAACAAATTACATTCCTGGGTGCAAGCTTGAATACAACTGTCCAGATGGCTTTCCTCACGCCAGAAAAGTAAATTCATTTGGTAACTTACTTCAAACAAGTGGCCACGAAAACCCTGCTGTCTGCAAGACAAATACTACAAGCCTTGGGGTTCATGGCCTCCTGCATTCTTCTAATTCCGTATGCAAGACTGCATATGAGGAAACTACAGTGGTACGTAAAA
This sequence comes from Protopterus annectens, assembly GCF_019279795.1. Lineage (NCBI taxonomy): Eukaryota > Metazoa > Chordata > Ceratodontiformes > Protopteridae > Protopterus > Protopterus annectens. The sequence goes on from NC_056732.1 coordinate 52,189,209, forward strand.
AGTCTATGGAGTCAACATTGTCACAGCCTGGAAACAATGATTCCTGTCATCCCTTGCTTACGCCTGGAGTTCCTATGGTGGGCAGAGGCCTGCCACCAAAACAAGGGACTACCATTCACACTACCCCCTGCCGCCCAAACTCTAACTACAGACGCATCAGACTATGCATGGGGGGCTCACCTGGCAGGAAAGTGCATTCAGGGCAAATGGAACCCAAATCGAATGCACCTACATATCAATCAAAAGGCAATGTTAGCTGTACAGAATGTTCTGACAGCTTTCAAGGACTACATTCATCCAGGACAACTAATGGTTAAGACGGACAACACCACGGTTATGTGGTACATAAACAAGAAGGGGGTTACACATTCCTATCCTCTCTGCAGACTAGCCATGGCATTGTGGAACACGGCCTTGAGCTACCAAGTGCACCTACAAGCTCAATTCCTGCCAAGAAAACTGAATACACTGACAGACGGACTAGGCAGAAATCTCATGGATCCACACGAGTGGAGACTGGAACCACAGATTTTCAACATGTTGACAAGCAAATGGGGGAGCCCAGACATAGATCTTTTTGTCGTCGTCCCCCCCCCCCCCCCAGAACTACCAGTTGGACAAATTTTGCACAAGGACTTCTCACAAAAAAGCCTGGAAAGTGGATGCTCTGTCCTTCAGCTGAAAAACCTATCAGTCTATGCTTTTCCCCCTCTGCCTCTGCTCTCCAAAGTTCTGCTAAAAGTCAAACAGGGCAAACCGAAAATTATTTTGATTGCTCCAGACTGGCCGCGCCAACACTGGTACCCACTCTTGTGCAGTGTGTCACAAATATCTCCATGGCACCTGCCTCAGACACCTTCCTTACTGTCTCAGCAGGAAAACCAAATTATGCACTCTCAGCTACCTACACTGAACATTGCAGCTTGGCTAATCACTTAAATTCACCCTTAGCATCCCTCAGCAAACCTGTGCTGGATGTCATCTTGGAGGCGAGAAGACCTAGTACTAGAAAATCTTATGCTGACAAATGGAAAAGTTTCTGTGCTTGGAATCAGTCTCAAGGAATGAGCACATCAGCGCCCAATTTACCTCAGATTTTACAATACTTAACTGAATGCTTCAAAAGGGCCTGTCTTTTTCCTCCATTAAAATCCACGCCTCAGCCATTTCAGCTCATTTTAATACAGAACCTCCCCTCTTCTCTCATCCTCTGCTCAAGCAGTACCCCAGAGGGGCAAAAAACTTGAGACCACCCAGGAGAGCTCTAACCCCTACCTGGGACCTTAACTTTGTATTGGAGAAACTCACTCTACCGCCTTTCGAGCCAGCTGCTACTGCAGACTTAAAATTTCTTTCTTGGAAACCGCCTTCCTTCTAGCAATCACTTCAGCTAGAAGGATATCTGAGTTACAGGCCCTTATGGCAGTGGAGCCTTTCATCATCTTTCAAGCGGTCAGGGTGTCACTCAGGACCAATCCATCCTTCATGCCCAAGGTGGTATCCAGTGTGGCTCTTACTAAGTCCATTTATTTGCCAACTTTCTTTCCAAAAGCACAGAACAAAGGGAAACGGATTCTGCATTCATTGGATGTGCACAGACAACTTACAGTCTACGTGGACAGGACTAAAACTCGAAGAAAATCTGAACAACTGCTGGTAGCATTTGCTGCAGGGGCAGAGGTAAAGGCTATTTAAAAAAAAAAAAAAAACATTTCTAAATAGATAACATTGCATTCATTTCTGCTATAAGCACCATGGAAAACCTGCCCCCAGTGGATCAGATCTCATTCCACCAGGGCTGCATCTACTTCCGCAGCCTTTCTCAGAGGTGTTCCTACCAGGGATATTCTAGAAGCTGCTACCTGGAGTTCAGTTCATACTTTTACCAAGCATGATCATTTACCAATTTTCTCTAAGTCCAGAGCTGGCTTTGCCACTGCTGTCTTATAGGGCTTTATAGCTGGTCCTAATGCTGTATAAATCCATCCTCCCAGCTATATCTTTGGGAATCTACCCAAATGTAATGACTGCAACAGTGAAACACAAAGAACATAGTACAGTTGTGTACACTTAACATAAATGTAGATGTTCGAGTGTATTCACTGTTGCAGTCCTGGTTACCTTCCCTCCAGCCCCCTGTTTTTTCTCTGACTATACCTCTACTTTCTGGTACTATGCTTAAAAGCCTTTTTGGTGTATTTACTTTTGGTTGGAGGTATATTTTTGTATTTTAAATTTTATTTTGCTCCCCATTCGGGGGGCACCTGACATTTGGGGCAAGAAAAGCTAAGGTAATGACGTCGGCTGCATGTTTTATACCCCTTATGCCTTGACGTCATGGAAGAAGGGACAGCAACCGACGCAGGTCCCAAGACTTTGTTAATCAGGCCAACTGAGGGCAACCTGCCAGCAGATTACCCAAATGTAATGACTGCAACAGTGAATACGCTCGAACATCTACATTTCTGGTAAGTGTATACAACTGTACTTTATATAAAACATGAGACCACAATAAATCATTTCAAAACTTTTCCCACCTTTAATGTGACCTATAACCTGTACAATTCAATTGAAAAACAAATTTTGTGGGAAAATATAAAAAATTAAAAAAGTACATTAAGCTGGTTGCATAAGTATGCACACCCTTAAACTAATACTTTGGGTTGTGTGCACACCATACCTCTCAACCATACCGAATTACTCAGTTTTTACCGAGTTTTGGGGTGCAAATAATGCGGTGCCACAATTCCCAAGTGGCACCCCTTCAGTTCCGATTTTTTTCCAGCTGTTTTTAAATTTTTTTTCTTTCCTGCTTTTTCGAGCTGACGTCATGACGTGCGTGATGTCAGCTCCGTCAGCCTGTCGGAATTGAGCTCAAGGTCTCGCTTGCTTTCCGGCTGGCTGTTTGAATGGATCTATGAGCGCAGAAATGACTACTGCTGCTGCTGGTGCAGAAGTTATCTGCAAAAATTAAGCTTTGGCTGTTTTTGCTTGGGGAGTTGTGCGGAAACGAAGCTTTGGCTGTGGAGTTATCCAGAGTTATTTTATTTATTTATTTTACATTTGTTAACCGGGGGTGTCTGACAGAGCCAAAAAGGCCCTTTTTCTGCAGAAGCCCGGGGAGAAAAGCTCCACATAGAAAAATTACAGCTATATTTAGACCTGATCAATATACACACAAATTAGAATATACATGTTTTTACAGTGGTATGCAGCATATCAACAGTTACAGTGGAGAGAACAAGAAAATATTAATTGTTTATGCTGGTGGAGTTATCTGCACAAGGTGAAACAATCTACTTCAATTTTATTTCTTGGGAAGGAAACGTGTGCGTGCGTGCGTGTGTGCGTGTGTGTGTGTCAGCATGCTGTCTAGAATGCTAGACTAACTGGAATGGCAGTAAAGCGACTGAGCATAGAAACCTGTTTTATTTTACAGTTTGGTGTTCTGTGCTGCTGTAGGAAACACAAGAAAGAAAGTGTTTCCATTACAAAACTGTTTTAGGAGTGACTGCTGTTACTCAGTGTCTTATCCACTTATTTGGTAAGGGTTTTGTTTTCTTGCTGTGTTTCTTACAACTGTGTAGGATGTATTGAAAGCCTTAGAAGAATCCAAGGAAAACACTTAACAGAACAGTTTGGAACAAGTAGTAGTATTTCTGGCTAGTAATAGTATTTCTGGCTAATACTACTGATCCCTATTAGAAGCCTTCATGGAACTAATAATCTAAGTACTAAAAGTGACACTGAGTTTTAGAACCTTGTGAAATGTATGCTACACAATAAAATGACGATAAGTCAGACTGGGCCAACGTTCATTCTTTTCAGCTAACGGGAAGCACCAAAAATGTATATGGACATGGAGGGAAATCATTACACTGATTATGAAAATCTTGAAAAGGAATTGTTAATTAGGTTTTAGCAACAGTCTTTAGTACAAACTGAAAATGTTAACATCTGGACTTGATGCACTAGTAAGAGTGGAGATATCTTATTTAAAACACATAATATAAAGCTGTGGTTAGATCAAGACAATAGTAAAATGAAAATATTAAAAATTCTAGCTGTCCACAGATTTAAAAGAACATTACTTGGCAATACGAGAAAAATGAATGTTGCAAAGTGATCCCTAGAACTTTGGCAAGTTAGAAGCTTTAGCAGAATGCTTGCCCTTTATTTAAAATAGAATTATCTGTTTCTAAATTATTTATTTATTTATTTGTCTTCGTTTGATCTTCTTGTCCAGTATGTCGGAAAACTCACTTCATTCTTGGTTCAAGTCCATTAATTTCAATGCCTATTACAAAAGTGTGCACTGCCA